>NW_007232216.1:62373-221081 GCF_000164805.1 Carlito syrichta | reverse complement strand
TTCCAACCATAAGAACCTTAGAAAATGCAGGACATACCCTCATGGAAATTGGAACTGGCATCCAATTCCTGAACAAAACTCGAAACCCACAGGTCATAAGGGATAAGATAGACAAGTGGGACCTCATTAAACTGACAAGCTTCTGCAAAGCCAAAGAAACCATCAGGAGAGCAGGGAGACAGCCTACTAGACTGGGAAAAAGTATTTGCCAATTCCAGGTCTGACAAAGGCTTAACATCTTGGATCTACAAGGAACACAAATGTGCTGAAAAGAAAAAAACAAGCAATCCCATTATAAAATGGGCAAAAGATATGAACAGACACTTCACAAATGAAGACATCCAAGCAGCCAACAGACACATGAAGAAAATGCTCAACCTCACTAATCATCAGGGAGATGCAAATCAAAACCACACTGAAATACCACCTAACTCCAGTCAGAATGGCAATTATCAATAACTCAGAAAATAATAGTTGTTGGAGAGGATGTGGAAAAAAGGGAACACTTCTGCACTGTTGGTGGGAGTGTAAACTAGTGCAACCTCTGTGGAAAGCAGTGTGGCGATTCCTAAAAGCTCTAAACATCAACCTCCCATATGACCCTGCAATCCCCCTACTGGGAATATACCCTGAAGAACTCAAATCACTCTATAAAAAAGATACCTGCACACGAATGTTTATCGCAGCATTGTTCACAATAGAAAGAACCTGGAACCAACCACACTGTCCATCAAAAGAGGACTGGATTTAAAAAATGTGGTACCTATACACGATGGAATACTATGCAGCCATAAAAAAGAACAAAATCATGAATTTTGCAGCAACCTGGATGGAGCTAGAGTCTATAATACTGAGCGACCTCTCACAGAAACAAAGATCTGTGTATCACATATTCTCACTCATATAGTGGACCTTGATCATCCAACGCACTACTATAAGAAAATGACTGACAGTGGTGGGAAACTATGGGGGCGGGGGATGGGACTAATGGTAGTAAACATTTGTCTGGGGACGGGGAGACACCTGTTATCAACAAGGGGGCCTGAATGAAGCATATTTGTATACCTAACCCTTAACTGTACCACACAATATCAAAATAAAAAATATTGATAAAAAATAAAATGATAAAAAAAAGAAAATGGAACAATTACTCAGAAACCAAACTACTAAAACTCAAGAAAGATTAAATAGATAATGTGAAATAGTCTTACAATTATTAAAGATATGGAATTCACAATGTAAATTTTCCAAAGTAAGACACTTCTAGGCTCAGATGGTTTCACTGGATAATTTTATCAAGCATTTAAAAAATAATTTACACAATCACTTCCAGAATATAGAAGAGAGGACACTTTTCAACTCATGATCTCAAAACCTATGCAAAGACAGTAAATCAGTCAGGCGCAGTGACTTAGCCAGTAATCTTAGCACTTTGGGAGGCCAAGGGGAGAGGATTGTCTGAGGCCGGGGGTTTGAGACCAGCCTAGGAAACTTGGTGAGACCTCGTCTCTACAATAAATCACACACACACACACACACACACATACACACACACACACACACACACAAACTAACTGGGTATGGTAGCATGCATCTGTAGTTCCAACTACTTGGAAGGTTGAGGCAGAAGGATCGTCTGTACCCAGCAAGTCAAGGCTGTGGTGGCCATGAGCATGCCACTGCACTCCAGCCTGGGTGACAAAAGTGAGACTCCAACTCAAAAAAAGAAAAAAAAAGAGATAGTAAATCAAAAGAAAATTAGAGATTAATATATCTCATAAACTTATATTTAAAACTCTTTAATATTTAGCAAATCAGTCAGTAACATATAAATAGTATACATTATGACCCAGTGGAATTTATTTCAGTTATGCAAAATTGGTCTAACATTTAAAAATTAAGCAGTGCAATCCACCATATGAATAAGCTAAAGAAAAAAAAATCACATATATTAATCCAGCACCTATGGTGAAAACAAAAAAACTCACCAAAATAGAAATAGAGATTACTTCCTCAACTTGATAAAAAAACTAAAAAGCATTTATAAAACCTAGCAGCTGCAATCATACTTAATAAAAGACTGAATATTTACTCTAATAATAGAAGCAAGGCAAGGATGTCCCTTTCCCCACTCCCATTCAACAAAGTATTGAAAGTTATAGCCAATTCAATAAGGTAGGAAAAAGAAATAAAAGGTATATGAGTTGGAAAGCAAGAAATAAAACTGTCCCTTTTTGCGGTGACATTATTATTTCTGCAATCTAGTAGTTTACAAAACACAAACAAATAAACAAAAATCTTCTAAAACTATTAAGTTCAGCAACATCGTAGGATATAAGATAAACACACAAAAAGCAATTTGATTTCTATGTACTAACAAGGAAAATATGGAAACTAAAATTTAAAATGTAATACTAGTTCCAATTGTCTCCAAAGAAAATGAAACATGTATAAACTTAACTTAGCTTTTACTGAATGAGTATGATGAAAATTACAAAATGTGGAAGAAATAAATCACAGGAGACCTAAGTAAATGGCGAGATATACTGCTCTCATAAATTGGGAAACTCAACCCATTAAAAATGTAAATTCTCTTCAAATTTATATATATGCTCAATGCACTCCCTATCAAAATTCCTGAAAGTTGTTCTTGTTTTGTTTTGTTTTTCCCTGTAGTCACAGACAAGCTTACTATAAATTTTATATGGAAATGCACAGAATCTATAATTCTAAAATGGTTTTGAAAAAGAAGAATAAAGTGGGAGGAATCACTCTATCCTATCTTAAATACAGCTACAGTAATTAGGACAATGGGGTACCAATGGAGGGATAGAAAAACATCAATCAGTGAAACTTAAATAGAGGATCCATAAATAGACCCACACAAATACGACCAACTGATGTTTGACAGAGTTGCAAAAGTAATTAAGTAAAGATAGTCTTTTTTTTTTGTCTCCCAGGCTAGAGTGTGGTGACACATTCCCGACCTCTACAGCCTCGACTTGCTGGGTTCAGGTGACCCTTCCACCTCAGCCTTCCAAGTAGCTGGAATACAGGCATGTGCCACCATGTCCGGCTAAATTTTAGATTTCTCATAGAGATGAGGTCTTGCCAAATTGCCCAGGCTGGTCTCAAACCCATGGGCTCAGGCAATCCTCTCACCTCAGCCTCCAAAGTGCTGGGATTATAGGCATGAGCCACCATGCCCAGCCTAGTAAAGATAGCCTTTTTAACAAAAGGTCCTGGAGCAACTGACCATCCATAGGCAACCTAACCTCAACCTACGCGGAACAAAATGAATGATAGAATTAAATGTAAGACTCTGAGAATAAAAACAACGGGGAAAAATTTGGGGGATCTAGGACTAGGTGAAGAATTCTTAGACTTAATACCAAAAAACAAGATTCGTAAAAGGAAAACTGATAAATTGGAACTTGTCACAATTAAAAATGTTTGTTCTGTGAAAGATCATGTTAAGAGAATGGAAAGCTATAAATTTGGAGAAAGTACTTGCAACCTACATATCTGACAAAGGACTAGTACTAGGATATATAATGAATTTCAAAACTCAACAGAAAAATCAAACAATCCAATTGGAAAATGAGCAAAGGACATGAACAGACAATATAGGAGTGGCTAATATGTGCATGTAAAGAAGTTCAATATTATTAGCCATTAGGGAGTTATAAATTAGAGCCACAGTCAGCTATTAAAATACACCTATAGAATATCTAAAATAATGAAGTGATAGCACCAAATGCTGATGACAATGCAAATATATTGAATCACTCTTACATTTTTGATAGGAATGTGAATTGTTACATTTTTTTCAGTTACTCTGGAAAAGAATATGGCAGTTCCTTTCAAAATTATACATGCATTTACCATATGATATAGCAATTGTACTTGTGAATGTTTATCCCAGAGAAATGAAAATTTAAGTTCACTCAACAACTGTTCCTGAATGTTCACAGCAGATTTATTTCTAATAGTAAAATCTGGAAAAAACTAAAATATTTTTCAATAGATAAACAGCTGAGCATATTATTCAGCAATAAAAGAAGTGAACTACTGATACAAGGCACAACATCAATGAATCTTGAGGAACTTTTAAGTGAAAAAAACCAGTATCAAAAAGTTATATATGCATGAATCCATTTATAGAACATTCTTGAAATGACAAAATTATAGAGATGGAGAACAATTCATAGATGGCAGGAATTAAAGTAGGGAGGGAAGGAAGTGGCAGTCTGTATAAAAGGGTAGTTTGAGAGATCTTTGTGATGGAATTATTCCATATATTGGACATGGTTATATTCACAAAAATCTGCATGTGTGACAAGATTGCATAGTATTAAGCGCACATACACACACACACACACACACACACACACACACACACAGATGAGTCACATAAAACTGGCAAAATCTGCATAAAGTCAGTCAGTTGTATCACTATCAATTTTCTGTCTAATATACTAAAGTTAAGCAAGGTGTGATCATTGTAGGAAAATGAGTGAATAGATTATTTCTTGCAACTCCATATAAATCTACAACTATTTCAAAAAAATTTTAAAAGCTATGAAAAGACAAGAGAAACAAAAGTAATACCTTAAACTTGATTAGTGCCTTTCATTTTGAATTACAAATTATTTCATATTTAATGCCTTATCTCAGGAAAATGGGAGATACTGATGATTTTTTTCTAAATGGAAGGAGCCTTTCCCTTACCTAACTGAATGGGTCTTGCAATTGGGAGATAGAGAAGTAAAGTCATTTACTTGAATCAGAGTGCTTCACAATGGGTTCATGAAGATTAACATCAAACCAAGAATAAACTTACTTCAAATCCAGAAAGATGTTTATATTTTTTGAAAGCAAATAAGAATATACAATACAACGATCATGTTCTTCTGATAAGTGGTTGGTAAGCCTTGGGAGACTGCTTACCATGTCATACAAATCAAGTTTATGCAAAGATCCTTTACAAAAACACCATTTCTGGAGACCTACAAATAGAATGCGGGTATTGTCGGAAGGAAGGCATTAGCAGAACTTAACTTCTGCAGTCAGTATGTCAACATGCAAGAAATAAGGGAAGGTGTTTGCAGCAGACATCTTTTGATGAGAAGAAATTTGAAGAACTTTGAGTATGGAATTTAAGCTACATCTAGAAGGAATCTAAAACAGATCAACAAAAAGCAATCCACATTTAGCATACCGGAAATTAGATTTTAATTGCTACTCAAATGCTTTTAAGTTTTCAAGTGACTCTTGAAGAGACAAAAGACCAAATTCCAGAGCTGTCAGCAAAGTGAAATGGAAAACGAAGGCAATATCTTAAAACTGCGCTGTATGAGTGAGGTCAGAGCCACCAGTCTCGTGTTGGCATTTAAATCAAATTAAATAAAATTAAAATTCAGTTCCTCAGTGGGACTAGGGCATTTTCAGGGCTTGACAGCCACATGTGGTTAGTGGCTTCTGTACTGGACAGTACAGAAGACATTTTCATCATCGCAAGGAAGCACTGAACAGCCCCAGCATAGATAATTAATGAAAATACTATAATACTAAGTCTCAAAACTTTTTTTTAATTTAAAAAGGATACCATTTTACAAATGACACTCGCATAGACTTATCCATAGCCTTCTAGAAGAACAAGGTTGGAAAGGATCCTAATACTATCATGTCAGAATGTTTGTCATATGCTTGAATCTTTCTGGTTATCTAGTCCATGTCTGCATACCCTTTGCCATTGAAAATTAATGGGACCACTATAAATTGTTTTATTCCCTTCTTTTGCAGGTTAAAAGGAACATTTCTGGCTTTTGTTTTTTGGGTTTTTTTTAATTGTTCCATGGCTTTACATCTTTCATGACTCTGGCTGCTCAATGCTGAATTCCAATCTGGATTTCAATGAATCTACATTTCTAAGAAAAAACTATTGTGGCAAAATTAAATACCATGTTCTAGATGCTCAGAGTACTGAAGGTTTATCATTTTTCTTATTCTAGACATTATACCTCTAATTTAATAGAGGAAAATCACAAGGTGCCTTTTAGTAATCACACCAATAAGTTTATTTGCAATGAGTTTTTAGTCAAGTAAAACCCTGCAATCTGGTTAATGTGACCCACTGTTCCATCTAATTGAAACATTGTGTATCCTAATTCTAATACTCTCTCCATGAAGTGGACCACCAGCCTACTTTTGAATACTTCTGGTAGCAAATTCATTAACCCTGTTGATTTTGTATCAGATGCAAAATCGTGACCTCCTACATCTTTCTCCATGTAACTGATAAAAAATGTTAATAATGGGGAATGAGCATATGTCTTTGAAAAACTCTCACCACCACCCACCACCAGCACAATAATCATCACAGTTTGGGTCCAACATTCCACAAGTCAGTTAAACTGTACTAGTGTCCAGTCCATGCTTTTCTGTTTTACTCACAAAGACATACCTAGTAATCTAAAGTTTATTGAATATCCTGTAATATGCTTCACCTTTCCCAGAAAATTAAAAGCAGACACTAATTTGTTGTTGTTGTTGTTGCTGTTATTGTTTAAGATGTCTAGAGAGGCTTTTGTAGCACAGAAGAGAGCTCAACAATTCCGGAGAAGCATTTACAACATTGACACCCCACAGTGGCTAGCTAGCATTGCATATTAAAACAATGTTGAAAACAATTTCTAATGGGTTCTATTAATTTTCAAACAGTAATAAAGGGTAGGGTCCTACTTAACTGAATTCCAATGAGCTTGGTATTTGCCACAGTCCTTCACAAATGCACTTCTTATACAAAAGTTTTTGACTTAGTTGTGGGAGAGGAGAACTCAAGTGTTCTACATGATGCTTTCACCACAGTCCAGCTGAGATATTTTAGAACCAAATCTCTCATTGACTCATTCAGTCTAGAGACAAATAGAGGAAAATTTGCAGCCCCTGATCTCAAAGCAGGTGGCTATGCATTAATGATGCAGCATGTGCCGAGATCCTGAAAGCAAAGGTTCTAGAGAAATATTGCAAGACCTAATTATTTTTAATGTCTCTCCCAACTTGAAAATGGCTTGTGTACAGGACTTCGATTTTCAAAAGCTACAATGCAGTCTAGGACTTTCAAACAGGGAATCTGGCAAATTAACTAATAAGTGTATGAGCACATGTTGAAATGGCAAAATACTAAATAGGCTGGCTTCTCCTACAGAAAATAGAGTCATTTAACAGGAGTCAGTTAAGTCAATGTTTACTTTCCATGTAGGGAACTTTACGTCACAAATGGGAGAAATAATTCAGCAGGTAGGAAAAAAAAGCTTTCCAAATTTAGAACATTTCTCGGGTTGTTAATGTTTCTTGCTATGTGCAGGGTCTTAGAAACCAACTCATCTCAGTTCAACAAACACTTGTGGAGTTTGGATAGATTTTTTTTTTTTTCCTCCAGTAAACTGCAACTAAAATGGGATCTACTTGATTATTATTGGATGGCTGGGGGAAAAAAAAAAGATTATTGATTAGATTCCTGTCCAGTGAGACAACAGAGAAAGAACAGATAGCTGGAAAGAAAACTCTTCTAGAGGGAGAACATTCAGGATTGTCAGGGGAGATGGCCCTAGCAGAGGGCCACATTGAGTGATCGGAGGGAATGGCAGCAAGCAGACATGGAGGACTGGAAGTGTGAGTGACCAGGAGTGAAGAAGACCTGGGACAGTGGGGATGTCTGTACTGAAATTTTCCTCCTTAGCTGATTCTCTGTTGCTAGGAGTGCCAAATAAAACCATCGTGGAGACATAGAATTTTATATCTGTATCTTAGATGTTTGATGCCAGAACACTAAAGAAAAATTAATTTTTGGAGAACACATGGCCTATTACTTAATTCTAAATATACTACTAACATATCATTAAATGGGATACAAAGTGTTTTCCCAATCATATAATATTAGACACTCACAATCACTCTGTGGAGTGAAAGATAATTATTGTTTCCCACTTAGCATTAAAGGAAAATAAGGAGAGACTACGTATTGTTTAGAATCTCCAAATAAGGAAGTGGAGAAAGGACTAGGGCCATTGGATTCCTACTGCAGGTACTTTTCATGACAGCAGCACTACCTATTTCCTCAGTTCTTTGTAAAGATATCAGAAAACACACAGTGTCAGCCACACATCTGCACACGTGGCCCCTTCTAAGTAAGGACTGGATCCCTTCTGCTCATGTTCCTTCATTCTTCTTCCTGCTCAAGGTGCTGTATCACATCACACAAGATGCCTCCCCAACATGTGTGGTTGCCCTGCCAGAGGACCCCTACTCTGGTAGTCCCTGGAGCCTCTTCTATCCTCTCTTGCCAGTGTGAGAGACCTGTATGCCTCCTCCCTCCTTAAAACATCCAATACCTCCCCTTCCCCACCAAGACCACTCTTAGAGGCCTACAACCAGCCCTGCTGACTTCAGGCAGGGGTGGGGTGAATTATAAAGAGAATCCCGCACAGAGACAGGAGCTAGAGATGAAAAATGTGAACAGAAGAAATGTTCTTGGTGTCCTCAGCTGGAACTCAAAATTGTATTTCCCACAGAATTCACATGACTGATGCTGACTTGCTAACGAGGTTCAATAATTCTCGGAGCATCTCGGAGTATCTTGGTTAGACATCTGCATTATATAGGGCTTCATGGGTGACCCCAAGACCCTATCCATCATTGATAATATTGTTCTATGGAGAAATGTGTTTCAAGTTTCATACGACAGCCCTCCAAGGAAATTCTAGCAAACAAACCCATTTGCAAGTTGGGTACCGTCTGTCTTCCAGCACTGGCTGTTCCCCTGCTTGCTCTCTCCGACCTAACCTGTTTTCTTAGGTCCAACTTCTGGGTGGCCCACAAAGGCTATTGCTCCTCTGAGACTACAGCAGGCGTAAGCAATGAGTAGAAGGTGAAAGTGCTGGGGAAAGGTCCCCGCAGCAGTGAGAGGGTATGGGAAAAGAAAAGAAGACAGAGTTGGAACTATCACCAGACAGCAAAGACGGGTAAGCCTATGCTATTGACAGGTTACAGGCCTTTTACAGGAATCCAAAATGCAGCATTTTGGCTGGATGGATGAACGTCATTAAGAAAGCACAGGCTGTAGCATGAGACAGGCTGGGGGTACATTCTGTCTCTAATTAGAAGTGAGATGTTAAGTGAAATATTTAACCTATAAGAAGGTTGTTTTCTCATCTCTAAAATTAAGATAACATTTACTTCTCAGAGTGTGAAGATCAAAGTAAAAGATCTGGCAGCATATAGCAGTGAGGTGAATGTTTTGCCTTTCGTCAGTTTCCTCTTTTGAGAGATGCAGTGTGGTACAGGGGAAAGATAAGAGTAAAAGCAAGTGGTTTTAGATTCCACTCTCAGAATCAACCCCAATGAGAGCCTGTGTACACCATCCGAGTTTCTGTCTTCTGTGCTGTCTTTAAGGGCTTTTGTTGGTAGCAGTGAATTAACACATAATGTGAATGTCTGCAACTAGCTGATCAGTAAGTATTGCCAATTCATTATTTCAACAAATGTGTGTTTAGCGCCCACTATGGGCCAGGCACCGTCTTAGAAAAAAATGAATCCAGGCAAGGGGAAACAAAGTGGCAGGGCTGTTCTATCAGAGGGAGGGGTCAGGGGAATTTATCTGAATAGATGAGATTTGAGCAGAGACCTGAACGAAGAGACAGAGGAGTGAGTCATAGAAATATCCAGACAAAGAGCCTCCAGGCAAAAGGAACAGCCAGGGTAAAGGCCAGATTGCCAAGGTCCACTTGGGTCTCATGAGGAAGAGCACGGAAGTTCTCAGAGGTCTTCGTGACTGGTGGAGGGGTCAGAAAATATGCACATGGGTATGGGGGAACCGGTGGCCTTTTGATGTATGCTCTACTGGAAACCCTCGGAAGGTCTTAAGTCAGGAAATTTACATCTTTAAGAAGCCATAGGGAGAAGAAATTGTGATGACCCAAAGGTGGGAGCAGGCAAACCCTGAGAGGTGACTATGGTCAGCGGAGCAGGCCCGAGATGAGGTGCTGGGGCGTGGGTGGTTGCACTGGGGGGTGCAGGTGTGTTCTGACAACATATATTGAAAGTGGAGCCAATTGGATATGCTGATGGCGTGGTATGGTTGTGGAATGTGGGAGAAAGAAGGAAGTTGAGAAAGAATCAATTTGTTATTTTTATTTTAAAGGTGATGCTAGTTACTGCAACAAAGGAATACCACGGGGGAAACAGTTTTGGCAGAAAGTCAGTGCTCTATTTGAACCAGTTGAGTTTGCTACAAGCTTTGGGTGTGTGTGTGGAGAACTGAAGCAGACCCTGGAGCTCAGGGAAGGGTGCAGGCCTAGAGAGAAACTCTGGGAAGGCCTCAGCAGAGTGGTGGGGGGAAGGCACAAGTCCAGATGTGGTCAACTGGGGAGCAGGAACTAATAAGAGGGAGGAGGATAGACCTTGACACTGTGCAGCATTTAAGTCTGGGGAAGGAGAGG
Organism: Carlito syrichta; assembly: GCF_000164805.1. Lineage (NCBI taxonomy): Eukaryota > Metazoa > Chordata > Mammalia > Primates > Tarsiidae > Carlito > Carlito syrichta. Next base: position 210,579 of record NW_007232216.1, on the reverse strand, counting down.
TTGTTTAATCCACAGAAACCAAGAAGACATGTCCTTTGGCAGAAGGGACCCTTTCTTATTGAAATTCTACATGCTTTTGGGGGCGGGGTTATTGCTTTTGTTTTTCTTTTTCTAATTAAAAAAAATTATGAAATATTTCAAAGCATGCTGAATACCGAGAATAAAATAACTAACACTCCACCCAAATTTTTAACTCACGAACGCTTTGCCACTTTGCTATATTCATTTCAAAGACAACTAAAATCATGCCCCCTCCACCCCAACTGCTTCTTTTCCTTGCCTCTCGGAGGCTTTAGACAGTGATGAAAACCACGCCTGGCGGGTGGGAAGTTCTCAGGGAAGGTCAGGTCCTGCGGCACCGGGGGGAGGTGGAGGCAGTCCTAACATCATGATGATGTTGAGGTCAATCTTTCCCACGCGTTTTCTAGCTCTTACTGCATAAATGTAGCTTCATAACAATGTATAGTACAATTTTGTATGCTCTTAAAATTAACATACAGGGTATATTTTTGTATTAATTCTTTGGTACTTGTATTTTTCACTCAACATTGTGTTCTTCAGTTGTTTTTTTTAATCTAATGAGTCAGACACAATTTAGAAATTAAACGTAACAGGAGGAGGAAACAAAGTCTTTGCAAAGGCAGCACTGTGAGGGTGCTTTGGAAGTCCTGACACACCAGCTCTCCAGACACCCTTTCTCCAGTCCTCCCTCCTTTGCATTCCTTGACTCCGAAGCTATTGGAGAGAAAGGGGAGGGTCATTCAATGTTGTGACAATATTAAATGCTCGCTTCAGAGACTCTGAGGCTAAGACAGGACCCTAAGGAATATCTGGCCCTACAGCACCCAACATATTGCACTGCTTGCTCCACCTGCCTCTGACCAGAAGCCACCACGTGGGCGATGGACTTTCTAACCCTAGGGCAGCCTCACTTTATTCATGAATTAAACAAGCATGTTCACTTCTGCAAGCAAAGTAAAACTGAACACACGAGCTATACTTGCTGGTTACTGTTATTTTCCTGCTCTCTCTTATTCCAATGATCTGTTTTATTTTCATTTCAGAGTCTCTACTGAATAGGCAGTGTTTGGATTTAAGCTCCAAAGAAATGAGGGTAGACAGCAGGCATATTCCACATAAGAATCTAGGCATGAATTTCGAAGTAGCAACTTGACCAATGTCTTTGTGAAGCTTAGGCTAGAGAACAGGATTGGTTTTTGATACCCCAATGTCCATCTGTGACAGAATGGGCAACTTCTAGGCTGGCAGAGCAACCCCACCAAGAGTCACACTGGCCCCCTCTGTGGCTGGACAGCTTCCACGGTATGAGGTTTTCTTGTTGTTTGCTCCTGTACTGTTTAAGTGCTTGTGGTTTTTCCCTTTTGCCAGCCTTGCTTAAGACCAAAGGAGAGTTGTATGCTAAAACCTCCCCTGCAGTGGGCAGAAGAGTTGCAGATCAAGTCTCCTAGTCACAGAGACCAGGAGAGGATCCGGCTGGAAGCTACAGGCCTGGAGACACCCGGAGGAGGAATGATCCTTGTGGTTAGTAACAGATCCAAGCTTCCTTTGCCTAACCTTTCACTGGAATTAAGAGCTTTTCACATTTTAGTTGACTACAGAAAAAGAGAGGGAACCCCAAATCAGAAACAGATTGAAGCTGGTGAGCAGAGAAACATCCCTTCAGCCCCTAAATGTAGCAGAAAAACATCCCTTCTGCCTCTAGATGTGAGAAGCTCAATCGCTCTGTCCCTTGCTTACGACCCCAGCAGCCTCTTTTGCTCCCTCTCTCCTCCCTCAGCCACAGAAAGCATCTCTCCCCTTCTTGAGGCTCTGGTCTTAAAGCAGCAGGTGCCTGATTCCACTGGAACATGTCTCCACCATGGAATGTCAGAGAGCTGGGGCAGTACCTTCCACCCACACACCCTGTCACCTTTGATCCTTTGCCATTTGCACTGTGGGTTTTCGTTTGACCCGGCAGGCTGAGTTTGCTCCCAGATCTGTGTTCTCATGTTTTTCTTTTGTAGTCTTTTCTTTCCTTCCCGCCCCTCCTTTTTACTGTGGCCTAGGCTCACTGTGCTTCTCCCTTTGTTTGTATAACAGGGGATTCCTTTTAATTCATCAGGGTTTTTGTTGCTGTTGTTTTTTTAACTATGCATGACACAAAGATTTGAAGCACAGAGCTCCAAAAGAAAACGAAGATAGGAAAATCTAGCAGATTTGGAGGTGAAGGAAAGCACACTTGCATCCCAGTTTCCCAAACCTCAAACGTATTTATTTTCTTGGTCAAGTTCTCAGTTACTCACCACAGTGCTCTTGTTTTGTGCCTCAGGAGATAGGCAAAGGCTCTTTCCTGCTCAGCACTTACTTAATACTTAAAAGAAATACCTTTTCTTTCTCTAGGCATGCACTTGTTGCCTGCCGTGGACACACAGAGCACCCAAGAGGCCGAACTCTCTGGAAACCTGGGGTCAGTTCTTAGGAAGACTGACGCCTTGTGGGTGATTCAAAAACAACCCCCGAGTCAGAATTAGCAACATTCCCCACATACTGTTTAAGCGGTAATTCTTCGTCTCGAACTGTGCACTTTCTGAAAACCGTTTCTCTAGCCTGCAGCAAGCCTGGGCTTTGGTTGTGAGGCCCAGAGGTTTAGCTTCTTCACCCAATGCTTGCAAAATGTTTATAGCAAATTCAAATACCTTCCACAGATTACTCCCCTTCTCCATCTGATTTCTCCACCAGCTGTTCTCTGCCTGATTCATTGTGCAGGTTTCTTTCTAGTGTTGTGGATATTCCCTCGTTACCTACCATAAAGCTAGGTCTTACAGGTGTATAGCATGTTTGTAATGCTTGTTCATACACTCCTAGGGAAAAAAAAAAATCATAAAATAGAATCTTATGTGTAATTTTCCCAAATACTGAATGCTTTGTCCTAAACTTGAAGATAGTGTATCAACTGAAGGATGCCAGGAATTACTTCAGCTCATGTATATGTACCTGTTATAGATTATACTCATTTTCAAATTAATTTCAAAGCCAGCTGTTATTTTTGCTAAAAGTACTCCTTGATGGTATGCTTTAGCAACTACCATTTAAAACTTAGAGACAACTAGCTGTACAATATGAGAATTTAAAAATTCAGGGCTTGCATTGTTTAGTATGGTTTTTCACAATTTGAGCTTAAGTCTCCTTAATTATATTGCCTGTAGGCACTTAATAAAATTAACTTTCAGGGGAAAAAATAAAATATATTTACTATATACATGTATATATATAACATATACAGTATATATAAAATGCTGTAAATTTTTTTGTGACTTATTTACTTTTATTAAAATATGGTCATTTAGTTATCTTTACAGCAATACTAAGATGGAAAGACAAAGTTCTATGCCATGGGTGTTTTGAGGAAGTTCTAGCTGGGAATGTAAGCATCTATGTCATCTTAATCCAAAATGAGAGCTCCTCTAAATGGTAGATTGTCTGTTTGGACCATGGGACAGCCTGGAAGGATGGGTCACCGGCCTAGTCTACCTAAGGAGCTGAGTGGACTCTGACAGTCAGAGGTGGATGGAAGTATCTCCTTTTTCCCACCCTCCATTTTCCCTTATTTGTGTGAAGTGTTAGGACTATAAAGAATTAGATTTTTCTTTTCCTAAAATTTTTGTCTTTATTTCAGGAAGTTAATATAGTGAAGTCTATGAAAAAAAAGTAGAAAAGAGAGAAATATGTAACCTATGCTGGGCAATTCAAGCTAAATTTCTGTAGAAAATCTGAAACCCCAGAAAGGTTCTTCATTCAAGCCATAGAGAGTCACAAATATTCCAACTCTTCTAAGTAATGTGGAAAACAAGGCAGCCAGTGTTCCAACAAGGGCAAAACCTCACTTGTTGTATGTTTTTAAGAACTCTTATCACTGTCAATTTTAGCTTGATGAAAGTACTGCCACATGTCAGAGACGATGCCATATGTTCACCAAAAAATCATTTCTAGTCCTTCTGGGCATACAGAAAAAAACTACACTTCCCAGTTTCTTTTGCAATTAATTTTAAGTCATGAGTCTGAATTTTCTCCAAAGGAATTCAAGGGAGAATCATATATACTTCCAGGCCTACTGTGACCTTCCCACCTCATGTACAACCTCTCTTCTCCTTTTATGGTAATCTTGGAACCGCATAGTGAAGATGGAGGTGTCACAAGACAGAAAGAGTCTGAGTTCCTGAAAGACTTTATGAGGCGATGTCCTCTCCCCATGACTATATTGAACTATGACAGGGTGCAATGGTTTGAATGAGTGTCCCCTCTAAAATTCATGCTGAAATTTAATTGCCATGGTGATAGTATTGGGAGGTGGAGATTTTAAGAGGTAGTTAGGTCATGAGGGCTTTGCCTTCATAAATGGCCTAATGCCAGTAATCAGGAGTTGGCTCGTCCTCTCTTGTCCCTCTTCCTTCCTCTCTCTCTCTCTCACTTGATCCTTCTGCCTTCCACAATGGCATGATGCAGAAAGATGCCCTCAGATGCAAACTAGTTCAAGCTTTATGGAAAACCGTGTGGCGATTCCTAAAAGAACTGGGAATTGACCTTCCATATGACCCAGCAATCCCCCTACTGGGAATGTACCCAGAGGAGCACAAATCACTCTACAAAAATGATACCTGCACACACATGTGTATTGCAGCACTATTCACAATAGCAAAAACATGGAGCCAACCGTGCTGCTCGACATTGGACTGGATTAAAAAAATGTGGTACATATATATGATGGAATATTACACAACCATAAAGAAAAACAAGCATATGGACTTCGTAGCAACTTGCATGGATTTAGAGTTGATCATACTCAGTGATTTATCACAGAAAAAAACAGAGTATCATCCATTCTCACTCATAAGTGGACCCTGAACATTTACCATAATACTATAAAAAAGGAATTGGCAGTAGTAGGATACTGCCAGGGTGGACGTGGAGACATAACATCAATAAGGGTACCTGATCTCAAACCAGGCAAAGTGGGGACCAAAGGGAGACCTAAACTTTACCTGTATCATGTCCACTTATATACCTAATCCTGAATTGTACACCATATCCTCGAATTAAATTTAAAAATTTTAAATTAAAAAAAAAAGAAAGATGCCCTCACAAGATGCTGGCACCTTGATATTGTACTTCCCAGCCTTTAGACAGCAAGCCAATAAAATTCTGTTTATACATTACTCAGTCTATGATATTCTGTTATAGTGGCACAAAATGGACTAAGACACAAGGGTAAGCAAAAAATCATTATTTGAGATTTAGGGGTTGTGTGGAATAGCAGCTATCATTACTAACCTCCAAGTAATACATATCCTAGTATATCATGTATGTTTTCTCTATTTCCTACCTCATCCATAGTCATCATTTTAAGATACAAATTAAGAAAACTACTTTGTCTGTATAAGTTTCTCCCCTCTTCCCTTTCATTGTCCTTTCCTCCCCAATACACACGCACACACACAGGTGCGTGCCCACACACCATTACCTTTACACACCCCCTTTTCAGCTTTGAAATGGCAAGCAGGCCTGACAGCAAAGATTCTTTGGACTTTAAGGATATCAATCAACTTCATTGCTACACACAAATTTCTTTCTTTAAGGAATATATTTTTCTTTTTTTTTTTAAAGGAAGGAATATGTTTCGTTCTTTCCAGTCAGAGTGAATTTAAGGCTATACCTAGCTACTTGTCACCAGCCTGAATGAGAGAAAGGGAGAAATTTTCCATCCATTGCTCACAGTCATTTTCTCTCTTAATTTTCACTTACCCTAAATTGTTGCATTAATCTAACCACTACACAATCATCACCACTATAGTGTGAGTGCCTTTAGGGAAATAAAATCAGTGCTTGTTCATTTTTTATCTCCAATATTTGGACCTACTAGGCAATCAGTAAATGTTAGCTATTATTTAAAAATGAGATTATAACGAAGAAACAAATTGGATTTAACTCTGTCAAGAGGCATTAGGACAATGTCATAGCCTAGGACAGCTGCCTGGCCCTTCTGTTAGTCCATAGTTATTTGAATCCCAGATCTAAAACTTACAGAAAATAAATGTTAAATATAAATACCATCTCTTAATTATTCTCTGATAACTTTGCTTTCTGGCGCAGTGGCCCACACCTATAATCCTAGCACTTTAGGAGGCAGAGGTGAGAGACTTGCCAGAGCCCAAGGGTTCTAGACCAGCCTGGACAACTTGGTGTGCCCTTGTCTCTACAATAAATCAGAAAATTAGTTGGGTACAGCAGCATGTGTCTGTGGTTTCAGCTACTTGGAAGGCTGAGGCAGAAAGATCTTCTGAGCCCAGAGGTCAAGGCTGTGGTGACCATGAGCATGCTATTACACTCCAGCCAGGGAGAAAGTGTGAGACTCCAACCCAATAAATAAATATACAAACAAATAAATAATTTCTCTTTCTTTTTCATTTCTCCAAAAAAAAGGAAAAAGAGGAGATGGGAAGGAAAGGAAAGGAAAAGGAAACTTGTAAGAGGCCCATTTTCTTCTTAAAGATGAAAATGGAAGTCCCCAATGTTTACAAAAGCTACCTTTTCCCACTCATAGTTATAGTAAGCCATGTGGTAGAGTTAGGTAGAGGAAATGAAAAACTATGAGAGTAGAAATTTCATTTGCTGAGTACAGATGTGAAACTACAGTTCCCACCTTCATTCTCCAGTGTTGGGTTTTGAAATCCCCATAGTAGGAAATCCACTTGAAATATGTTTGCCTTTGGATCTATTTTTAAATGGAAAAAAAACCCAAAAACCTCAGTGCTTCTGGTATATGTATGTACTAGAGACAGTCTTAACCTAAGAAGTTAAGAGAGGAGCTGGGGGGCAATTTATCAGTGTCAGAAACCAACACCAGAAGAGAAATTGGAATGATCTTTTAACAAAGATTCTATTTTTAAGATCTAATTGACTTGTTCACTGAGATTATCTCTGGTATTAAAAACATTTTTAAGGGGTCATTCCATGAAATTCAGACAGGATGTATGGTAAAAATCATTACTGAGGTGATACAATAGCAGCACATATTTATTGATGCAAAATAAGAAGTTCTAGAACATTGGAGAGCTTGTCTGTTATGGAAGTTAGTTATAAGAGCGATCACAACCAATGCCTGCTTTTCACTTTTTCTTTGCAGCAAAATAAACAAAGACAATCCATGGAGATATCAGAACACCTAAATGGTTTATAAACTGTCCCTTGGGAATATTTGGCTAAACTGTCTACTGGTCCTTCAATTTCTCTGAACTACCCACTCTTCCTCTTTTCCTAATCTCATTTGTCTTTCTAGCCGCCCACTCCTGTAGTATTTCTCCATTTCTTTAACATCTCATTTTCATTTTAGTCCTTCTTCATATCTCTCTCAGAATTTCTCCACACCCAACAATTTCAGATTACCCCAGATAGCTGAATCCACTAGTAAGTGTAAACACATAAGGTGAACAAAGGTGCTCTACTGTGTTCCCTTCCAGTTCCTCAGAGACCCCAGCCCATCAACCATCTTCTCCCCTCGATATACACTCCCTTTCTTGCTCTCTTTCATTCTTACAACTATATAAAGAGGGTGAAGTATCTTCTATCCTAAAGGATGATCTTATCTTGGAAGCATATTTCCTAATAGCTATGGTACTGTCTCTTACTTCCTTCAGACTCACCTATATTCCCTGTCTCCACTGTGTCACCACTGCCCATTTTTATTTTCCCATACTAGAAAAATGCTGACAATATAATTTTTATATGGTAAAGAATAATATATATATGTACAATTTAGTTCTGAAAGAAAAACTATAGATGGAAAAAACAACATGAACTAACTTTTATTGAGCATTTATAATATTCAGGCACTCTTAAGCATCTCACAAGCATTGCTTTTACAGTCCTCATGACTACCTTGGTTCTAAATGAGAAAACTGAAGCTTTGGGAGAGTTGAGTCACCTTTATAAACAACAGAACTGAGAGATTTAAAATCAGGTATGCTCATCTACAAAATCCTTGATTTCAACAGTAATAACTAACACACTGTCTGTCAGATGTATTTTGTCAAGTTCAGCTTGCTAAGTTTCCAGATAAGAAAACAGAGGCCCAAAGGTATCAAACATTTTGATCAAGGCCCCACCATTGGTTAGGAGCAGAGTCAGCAATAGGTATTAACTACTTGGAGGTAATTTACCTTACTACTGAAATATATGATTCCTGGAGGCAAATGTCAACAAGTAAGACAGACACATTTGAGAGGTGAACAAGATAGTCATATGTTTTTCTTCTCTGCCTGATTTTTAGAATGGCCTAAATTCTGTTTCTCATAAAATCTCCAAGAGACAACAATTACATTCATGGGAAGGAAAACAATCTGAATGACACATACAAAAGATATTTTTGTATAAAAGCAGGGAATTGGGACACTTATAGCCTCTTAAAGATCAAAAGGCCCTTGGAGGAATGTTCTTCCTCACCACCAACTCCTTATCCCAACCCACAGCTGACTGACTTCCTTATTAGGTTTCGACAATGGAAGGACAAAGAATTTAAACCAACTGGGCTTTGTGAAACTGCCGAAGAGTAAGGCTTGGGGAATGGAGGCAACATCCCCAGGGAGCATGGCTGGAAGTAGACCAGTTGAGCAGTGAGGGAGGAGACAGTGCCCAAGCATATGGATGTCTCTTTGCAGATAATCCAGACTTGGCAGAATATAATTATTACAAATTTAACCCTTTCTAGTTTTCCAAAAAAAAAATGTTCCCACCTACTCAGACTGCCCAGGTTCCTGCTGCTTGACATCTGATATCCTCCACCTTCAGGTAAGGCCAAGGGTCGGTCTCATGAGAAGGGTCCTTCAGATTAACCTTGAGATTAAACAGCTCTTCCAAGGCCTGGACTCCACTGCTAAACCCCTGGGTTGATCTTATCTTCTCTTGTGTGTGTCCCCTGCTGACAAACAAGGGTAATTGTGGGGTATCCTAGGGACATGTCCAGTGTAGCCAGGGAGTCCTTCTATAATAACTCAAATTACCCCCCAAGTCAGCCTCATCACGTTTCTGTGCCTCTGTCTGGTTGTCTAGCTTCTTCCTGTAGACCTTTGTCAAGCACCATAGTCTTTTCCTAAATCTCAGCTTACTGACTGTTTTATTTATATGGCCTAACCCTTGGACAATTGGCTTGTTTCTGCTGAGAAACTGAGTAATTTCCTTCAGACTCTACCGGCCCTGGTAACCTGCTCTCCGCCCATCCCCCTCCTCACCTGTCTTGATTTATTGAAGTTTTATCATGTGAGACCTCACATTAATATTTCCTATCCTGTTACATTGGGCATCAAATAATATAACTGTTCTTTAAAAAAATGTAAGTAGGCCAGGCTCGGTGGCTCAACCTGTAATCCTAGCATTCTGGGAGGCTGAGGAGAGTGGATTGTCTGAGCCTGTGGGTTGGAGACCAGCTCGGGCAACTTGGCAAGACCTTGTCTCTACAATAAAATAAAAAATAGCCAGGCATGGTAGTGTGTGTCTGTAGTTCCAGCTACTTGGAAGGCTGAGGCGGAAGGATCGCCAGAGCCCAGCAGGTCGATGCTGGGGTGGCCTTGAGTGTGCATGCCACTGCACTCCAACCTGGGCGAAGGAATGAGAGACTCCAAATGAAAAAAAAAGTAAATAAAATTGGCCTATGATTTGCCTCCCCAACTTGTGAGATTATGAAGAAATAAAGCTACTATAGCTGCTACTGCTACTATTATTTCTACCACGATTACCAATTAGCATCTTTTGAGTGATGAGCATTGCACCAAGTGCTTTATATGTATGTACTCACTTAATCTTTACAACTTTAGGAGGTGGGTAGTGGATATAGCCTTCTTATTTTCATTTTATAGATCAGAAAATGGATACATAACGAGTTGAAGCTGGAGCTTGCCAACTGTGGTGCCACAGCACTGCATGGAGATGAGACTGTGTCTTCTGAGACACAGATTCCTCCCTTTATCCTCAGGGGAGTTGGGCAGAGCCTGGACCAGATCCCCAGCCTCTGCCTCAAGCAGTCCCATTTGTTTACTCCAGGTTTTTATCTCAGCATTCGTACAAAATTACTATTTTCAATTTATTCTATGATATTGAAAACGTTGTGAAGTACCAGTTAAAGAAACTCGCTTGAGGGGTGGGATCATTCTGAATTCAAATATGTGGAAATCAAACCCTGATTTTAGAATAAACATTCATAATGATGTTTTTCCTAACAAAACAAATAAAAAAGGAGACAGAGGAACAAAAACAGGATAAAATCCCCCAAGGATGGATATAAGAGAGCAAGATTAATCAGAACCACCACAGTTCCTCTAATTTTATAATATTTCAGTAAAAGAGTAACAAAGGCAAGCAAAGAGAAGAAAACCAGGTTGATGAGGGAGGTTACAATGATGATGACTGAGAAGAAAAGGCTAAAGCTGTCTTGAATAGATTCTCACTGTTCAAAGAATTCCTAAGGAGGAAGTTACTCTCAACATGCATAGAAGCCTGGACAGGATAAGGCAGATTTAAAGCAGGGTGGATTTGGGGTTGAATATCTACAAGTCTTGCCCATGAGTTTGATAAAACCCTGAAATGGCCTATTCAGGACCACCTGGAAACCTTTGAAAACAAAGCCCCACCAGCACTGTAGGGTTTAGACATCTCCCTTTCTTAAAAGCAGGAACTTAGTACAAAATATCTAACCCTAGGTACTTATAAATTTGAAATTTCTATAAGCGTTCAGTTTTCTTTTACAGACAGAAGATCTCATTAAACCTAATGGTTTTCCCTTGGATGCTTGATATTTGAGAATTTGGAAGTATACTTATCCATTGCTTCTCAGGAGATTCCCCAAGTGGATTTCCAAGATGCATGCACTAATTCAAGGAGGCTTTTCTTCTCACTGCTTTACATTTCAGGTGTTTGTCTCTGAGGCTCCTTAGATGACATGTCACACACACAAACAAATGATTTTAGACCATGTCAGAGAAACACCCTATTCTATGCTACAACAATAGCTTGATAATACACATGGAACCACTTAATAAGTTCAAAAGCAAAGCACTTTATATTAAAAGTACTCCAAAGGAATATGTGCTCTTTTCATAAGGACATAAAACAAATGAGAACTGCCATTAAGTCAATGACACAGAAGAAATACTGATTCCTGACAGTAGAAGCATTAACAGTCCCCTAGGCTGAATTCAGGTATGTATGATACCAAGTGATTCCTCCCCAAATGGTTTATAGGAATTTGAACTTTGAAAAAAGCCTTTAAGAAGGTTCAAGTCAATCTCAATGTCTCTGTCACACCCCCCTGGCCACAACTGCTTGCATATCCGTCTCTCTGTATCAAAGCAAATCATTTTGCTTTAAGGTGTTGTCAGCTTGGGAATGTCAGCTTGGGCTGAAATGGAGAGCCCCAAATATATTCTGGCTTCCAGTGAACTAGCAAATGCTTTGCCTTCTAACTAAATCCGAGGAACAAAATTTTCATGTCTGTTTTGATGAATGAATTATTCAGAAGCAGTGAGTTCATCTCTTTTGGCGTCCAGAAATTGGTGAAGACCCACATAAATAGTAAACAATGCTTTTTTGGCTTCGTGCCCCAACCCAAACAGTATGTTACATGCAGCCAGCCAGATTCTGCCCTTGGACACACCCAGATGAATCCCACTGTAGTCAATGAAAATTGCATGAGAATTTCTGGGGGGCAAAATTTGGCTGGGAGGTTAAGCACTAGGATCAAAGGGCATGATGTAGACCCAGAACCTAGCTCAGTGGGTTGGATTCATGTGCCTTTAAAGACAATGCCTTTTTTCTGTGCAGTATATTAACTAGCATGCCTCAAGCAGGCACAGGAAAACTGATCCAGGAACCAGTGAATCCTAAAACTGTCCAACTGTCTGAAGTCATACTGTAAAAAGGCAGGGTCATTTTACTTCTAAAGTGTGTTTTCGTGTAGACATATCAAAACTGACCACAAATAAAAGTGAAAACAGATCCAGAATAAGTACAGTAAACAATGGAAAACAAATGGATGCTGGAGTTCAGATGAAACAAGACTGGTTTTGCATGTCCTCATATTCTGCCTTTCTTTCTCCCCACATGTTTTCTTAACATTTCTAGCATTATTAAGGGAATTAAATTATTCCACATGGGTGCGGAATCAGTCCCATGGTGCCAACATTTTTTTCTGCACTCAAGCTGGTAGAAACACAGTACACTTCTATGACAATGGCACTGATCTTTTATTATGGCAATTTAAGTTTCAGCTTTTACCCATGGGAAGCTCAGCATTATTCTGATCATATAAATGACAAGGACTTTGTCTTTGAGTGCCTTATCATGTTTTCTAACAGATGCTTTCACTTAAGATATTCAGTCTTTGAATCATCCACAACGTTGACTGCACTGAAAGAATGTCTTTTGTCTGAGAAGAGTAATGACCTGGGCAGTAATATTCTTGCAAAGAGAAAGGTAGACAGTTCTACTATTTCAACTCATAGGTTTCGGTGTAGGGAGGGGGCAGTATCCCCCGGATTCATCCTCTTAAAGTTCATACTATCCAATAAAGATTTATTAAGCATCTATCATGTGCCGGGTACTTTTCTAAATGCCAAAGACAGCAATTAATTAAAAAGTACCAAGTATCTGCCCTCAGGGAACTTGCATTCCCCTTGAAGAGGAAAAAATCAACAACTATATCAACTCCTGATTGCTCAAGTAAAGTATTGGCTTAAATTTTTATAAGCATTTCTTCCCTTAGTCTTATGCTTGATGTTATTTTTATGCACAAGATGTACAATGCTGTCAAAATGTGTATGCTTTTGGAAGGCAGGAAGAGGTTTATATATACTTTTCTTTCTGGGGCAATCATCAATTCCTAAATAATTGTGATCAGCACTTTTGCAACAATGAATAAAATACTACCATCTCAAAACCTCACATTCCAGTTAGTCACCATACTTGACTGCTTTTCATGTGGAAAGTGAATATACTTGGGTTTTGAAGTTGATCTTTCTAGATGACTAGGTAGAAAAAGTAATATAAACCGCTCTTTTTCTCCTCTTCTAAAAGTAAATGTAATCAACATACTACTCTTCCCACTGTGGATTGTAACAATATGTTTTACACTCTTCAATAAAACAAGCATTTAATAAAACAACAAATGCAATAGCACAAATGTGCTGGAAATGGTTTTCAATTTACCATATGATTTTCTTTAGGCTCATTGCTTGATTTCTTTATGTCACCCAAAGAATTTGTCTCAAGATGCTTGATCATATTACTTTTGTAACCATTTTAATCACTGGCAAAATTAATAATAATTGTGTCTATTATTTTTAATGGTTCAAAAATATTATTTTGGAAGGTGAACTCTTGCTTCCTTCATGAGGACAGAATAAGGAGATGCACTGTGGGGAGGGGGAGGCACAGGAAGTACAACAATTTCCTTAAGATTTACGGAATTTGAGGCATATGGCAGGTAGTTAAAGTCACAGGCTTTGGAGTCAGAAAAAAACTGGCTTGAATCCTGGTTCTGCTATGTACTTGTATGATTTTAGGCACAGTTTGAACTTCTCTAAGATCAAGTTGCCCTTCAGTAACATAAGAATGTTTTACTTAGAGCGCAGTTGTGAGCGTAAAATGTGACAATATTTATGAAGAACTTGGTGCAAGACCTCACATACCCATAAGCATTCTACAAACGTTTGCTGTTTTTCACTATTACTGTTATTAGTACTTTATTTTATTGTTGGATGGCATAAAGCAAGGTGGAGAATTTTGCTTGATACTGAGCAAAAACAAGAAGAAAAGGAGTGAAGTATAAGAGAAAAGTTATGTCTTCCAAATAAAATGATGTTTGAAAATAAAAATTAGTATTCTTATTCTATCCCATTATCATCAACTACCTGGAATAGGTGAATAGCTTGTTGAAAGAAACATGTAACCATCTTTTTACTTCCCATAACCTGGGAACCAAAACTAGCATGTTTAAATGGAGAGGCATAGTAATCCTTAAATTGCATTAAAATTTCTAATTGTAGTCACTAATGGAAAATGGTACAAAAAAATGAACAAAACCTGGCCATTTATATATCTTCTGGTGCAAAACAAGTTTAGCTCTGAGGAATAGGCAAGAGAAGGCATGGTCATATTTAAAATCCCCACTTTTAGCTCCAAAGTAGCAAGTAGTTGGCGCTTTAATATTGTGATTTCTACCAGATACCTATAAAAAGCATGTGCTACTCAAGGGATGGAAGGAATGCTTGTGGTTTTTAGGTTGAGTGTGTTAAATAAGCCTGCTGAAGTGAACAGCTTCTGTAAATCACCATTTGATCAAAACTAGGTTGTCCTCTTCATTCTCCATGGAGTCTCAGAAGGGAAGCTCTACTGCTCACTCCTTGCAATCACGAGGACTCACTGGAGAAGGTGTTTACAAGGCTTTAAAGATGACGAAGTGGAAACTGTAAGGATTTTATAGTCCTAACAGAAAACCTTGTCCATAATGAAGCAAAAGGGAGAATAGACAGTAAATGTAGACACAGCAATCAGAAGAGACTTTGGGGGCTTTAAAATGTTATTTTGGTGATGATCAAATCGAAAAGTCAGAAAGGAGACAATTTAAGTGATCGTGTATGTGTGCATGTGTGTGCATGTGTGTGTGTGTCTGAGTGCTTACACCACTGAGGAAATTTCCATAGGGGGATCGAGAAAAAATTCATTCATCCATTCTCTACAACCCTGTTTCTCGCAGCATATCTTCAAGTCATTTGTCTGGTCTAGTTTGAAATGACTAAATGATGGAGCTTCCAAAATGTTCCCTGTGAGACTATTCCACCGTCTACAAAATTTCACTGCTTCCTCTTATTTAGCTTAATTTTACTCCACTTTGATTCACTGTTTCAAAAAAGTCTTTTCTTTAAATTCATGTCATAGGAAATAGTTTTGGGTTTGGTTTTTTTTTTTACCTTTAATGATTGGGTTTCTCTGTGGCTATGCCTAACATTTGCTAAAAGGAATGTAAGACTATACATAGATTTTTTTTTTTTCTTTATCAAAAGAGCTACATGGGCTAGTCTCTGGGATCAAATACTTATCCATTGCAATTGTGAAGGCATTTTTAGTTGTATACATTCTGGCCTAGGGGCTGAGCACATGTGATAAACTAAATATTACATAACACCTTTAGAGCTGTTTCCCCCCTCCCCATTCCTATGTCCAAGTTATATAAATATGAGTTAAAGGTTCAGTCTAACTGGAAATGTCCCACAAGCTTTTATTTCTAAACTTATTTCTAGGAAGCATACACTGCCATCTGCTGTACCTCCCAGAAGAAGGGGCATCCTCCCATGAAAAAAATCAGCCTTCATTTTCATGGTTAAGATTTTAGACTGGCTTACTATTGCCAGCTTCTCCAAACCCCTTCTTCATTGCCCAAGTGAAACCTGCCAATGAAGATGAATTTGACTGCTGCAAAGTTTCATACCAAGACATATCCACAAGATCCTGGATGGGGAAGATGTTTAAAATAAAAATGTAGTTTCTTTTTATCCTCCTTGAAATAACCCCGAGTCTGTGGGAATAAGGCACAAATCTCTAATGAATACTTCTCAGAAATCCCCCCAGATGCTTGGAATTATTTTTGAATGCTTACATTTAATTCCAAATCCCACCAAGATTTGCTGAATCAGAGATTTCTCCGGGTAGGGGAAAATTAATAAATGCCCCCATTGATTCATGTACATGCTAACGTAGGAGTTAAAAAGGGTGTATTCCTTTGACTCTATGGAGGAAAGTGTTCATAAACTTTTAACAATTATCAACTTCCTGACGTAAGTCTTCTTCTCCTTTCTACCTAGTTGTATTCACAACAGAACCATCACTGTGTATGAACAAGTTGATCTGGTTCACATTAAACACTTTGTCTGCCACTACCGCATGACCACTTGAAGTCAGTGTTGGAAGGTGAAAGGAACATAAACCCTGGAGCTGCTGCCACTTCCTGGCTTAGTGACCTTAGCCAAGATGCTTAACTGTCTCTGTTTCAGTTTATCTCTGACATGGTGATAATAATAGCGATTACCTCATAGGCTAATGTAAGTATTATGTGATTAAATTAATTAATATGTGTAAAATGCTTGAGATAGTGCCTGAAGCATAGTAAACACATTATGATTGTTATTATTTAATTAAGGACACTATAACTTCAACTTCTGTACACAATTTAGAATCTCCAGTATACCCAGTACACCATCCTGGGTAGAAAAAAAAGAAGTTGCCGGGCTTGGTGTCTCAGCCTGTAATCCCGCACTTTGGGAGGCTGAGGTGAGTGAATTGCCTGAGCCTGAGGGTTTGAGACCCACCTGGGCAACTTGGCGAAACCTCATCTCTACAATAAATCAAAAAATCAGCCGGGTGTGGTAGCGTGTGCCTGTAATTCCAGCTACTCAGATGGCTGAGGCGGAAGGATCGCCGGAGCCCAGCAGGTCAAGGCTGTAGTGCCCAGGAGCGGCCACTGCACTCCAGTCTGGGCGACAGAGAGAGACTCCAACTCAAAAAAAAAAAAGAAAAGAAAAGAAAAAGAAAAAAAAGAAGTTAAGCAACTTGAGTCTACAGTGAGCAGCAGCAAACAATAATGGGAACCTTCTTTTCTGTGGTATACAGAAAGAATATTACAGACCTTAGAAGGCCATGAGTATAAGCCCCTCTCCCCCCGAACCCTGCCCAGAACACAGCCACCCTCAGACAAGACCACACCCATCATCCAGGTCAGGGGACATCAGTAAGTTGATCTGAGAATGCCGCAGCACCCATCATTATGTAGAGAAAAGAGTAAGCCCCACTTTTTGGCTGGGTAGACAAGAATAAATTTTTGGATATTCATGACAATGACTTTTGAATGTCAGAGATGAAAACAAATGTCTGCCTGGAGCACAATGTCATTTTCCAGGCCCTCTGTGACTGGAGTCACCATAGCACTTGTGCTAAGAAAGGATATTCCTTTATGCTAAAATATTCTTAATAATAAAATCTTGCTGATTTTCAGGAATCTAGCCCTTCTGAAATCTGTTACCTGGCTTCGTTTGGAACAGGTTTGCTATGGTAATGATTTTTTCACTGCAGGTATTCAGCATTCTGCTTGTTTCACAAAGTTTCTTCTCTGCATTTTCCAGGCTAGTGCCAAGGGTAAGGTTTTTCTATGCCAGGTTTTCTGAAAAATTAATAAATCTACTGCCATAATCCTAACTGCCTCAACTGACAAATTTAATAAACGACAGGATGCAAAGCCCAGGTTTCCTAATGGGATTGCTTTCTTTTCTTTTCCTTTTTTTCCCCTTCTTTGACAAGTTTTACAGAGTAGCACTTCTGAGACGTGGTCAAGTGCTATAAACCTAATCCTTAGCAATTTCCTCCTTAGCTCAAATAACCTAAATATTGTATGAATGGTAAAGAGTTTCACATGTCAACCATCAACCAACCTTTGTCTATCCTTTTACTCTGTCTTACTTTTCTTCTGGTTGTTTGGTTAATTTTCTTTAAGAAAACATACTTCTGTCAATTTTTCACACAAAATACACAGGATATTTTTAATATGCTTTCTTTAGAAGTCTCAAAAGAAGTGTGCCATTCTCAAGAAAAATATATTACATGATAGCTATTAAAATTTTTCAATAAGCTTGATGTCAGTTTAGAAAAAATGTCTAGTTTGGAGTGTTTGGATAAATAAAAGGACCATTTCTAGGGAACTGAAAGGCCTTATAGTGCCTATGGGAGCAGCAGCTTTGGTAGCCTGTCAGGGTGTTTTAGATCTGACTGGAGATGTGTTTGGACCTGGAATCCACCCTGCCCAAGTTCCTTTGCCCAAGGTGTCTGTGGGCTTCCACAGACCACAGTCTTGGCCTCCAGCAGAGCACAGCTATTCATCCATTAAGTCTACAGCACTCTTTCTAAAGCAAAGATCTCCAGGGATTTACAGTGGTGCGAGGGTAGTTAAGCTTGTAATGAGGAATGACAAGTTATAATGTCATTTGTGAACCTAACACTTTTTTGGTACAGTTCATCCAACAAAATGATTTTTAAAACTACAAAAGAGAAAGGGAATACATATTTATTACTAAGTGCTATGTCGGCTATGATTTCAGTTACTTACATATTTTGCCTCCTTAGATCCTTATGATAATTCTGCAAGGTAAGTATCATTTCCCACACTTCAAGGATTATGATGCTCAGAGAGGTTGAGTACCATGAACAAGGTATGAAGGACACAGACAAAATAAGTGGGGGTATCTGAACCTTACGACATTAAAGAAAACAAAATATTTTTCATTTAAAATCCAAGACACCAACATACTTTAAAATATTGCCCACTAGCACCAGGATGTATTATTTGCCAAAATGAATTAAGATTCACTTCTTATTAAAACTGTGTCAGTAAGCAGTGAATTCCAACTTTATCTTTTACTACTGTTAACAACAACAACAAAAATTCCTATGTCTTCTTAGTATCTTAATGCTCTTCCTCAGCAGTCCAAAGCATATCATTTTAAAAAAATTTATTCATTGATACAGTTCTCAAAGAATCTCACAAACAAGAGCTGATCATAGAAACATCAGAATTTGTGTCAAAGAGGCCAGAATTATTCTTTCATCATAATTAATCTTAGCATAATCATTCACTCAATATGTGTATTTATTGATCCAGGTTTTTTGTAAAGGGCTGAGAATAAAGATAAATATGAGTGCTTACTCAAAAAGATCACTGGGAAAGGAAAAGACAATATAAAATTATTATTATAAGACAGTTTGATAAATGCCAGAAAAAAATACCTATCCAGAAGAATAAGTCACTGCTTTTTTTTCTTGAAAGGTATTTGTTGTATACATACAAACAGGAGAAAGAAAATTCTGAAAGGAAAGAACTTTGAGGTCTAGAATCCAGAGGGGTTATTAGAAACAACTAAGAGTGTTATTTTTAAAAAAAAGAAAAGAAAAGAAAAAGAAACATTTAAAAGAGGTCAAGAGAGTACCTTGACAGAACCCATTTCATTTATATTGTTTCAAGTAAGATATCACATATTCAAAATGTTCCTATTAATTTTCATATGCTGCATTCACTCAGCATGTTTGACTATTTCACTTCATAATGTTTTGGCACAAAAATGTAAATAACATTGCACTTCACCTTCCCATGTTCCCACTGTCCATTTTCCATAATGGGGGAAGAATACATTAACAGTCAGAAACTGTGCACATTCTCCTGGTTGAAATCCAAAAGTAGATTTTTAAAAAGTTTTCTGTCACAACTTGTTCTTGGGAGTTTGCTCCGTGCCAACTAAAAACTATGATTTCGAGAGAGTACAACCCCTCTTAAAACCAAACAGGATTACTATAGCTCTGTGTTGATTTGGGTTGAAGCCCCATGAAAACATCAATTTTTGACTTCAGTTTAAGATCTGGGACCCCTGATTTTCTACTTCAGATGTTATTTTTCTTGAAGAACTTCTGGAGCATTCCTATTCAGTTGTTTTCAGGAGAGATGCTAACTTGCCTTTCATTTAGTGAAAGAAGACGGTCTCTAAATGCATTTCAATTTGAGGATGAGTTACTACTGGAAATAGTTTCACAGGTAGCAAAAACGTTTTATTGTACTAATAAAGAGAAAGTGAGAGTGAGGAGAACTGGATTCTAGTCTTGACTTTGCTAACTACCTCTGTGGCCTTTGGGAAGTCATTATTCTGTCTAAGCCTGCTTTCCTCAAGTGCAGCTCAGAAAAGAGCAGGAGCATGACTTATTCTACTCCCAAACATGCTAGAGCATCCTGGCATATTACACATAGTGCAATTTCTTCAGGAAAGAAATCTATTACTTTGTTTAGCCCAGTGTTTTCCAAACTTCCTTTATGAGGTAACTACAAATTAGTGTTCTATAGAACATTAACTTTAGAAAGTGCTACACTTCTAGACATATGTTTACTCATCAGAAAAAACAGGGTATTGGGAAAGAGGTTTATTAAGATTTCTGTAAACGCTTGTATTATTTGATTGCTCGAAATGTCTGTGGCAAAAAATGAGAACTGCAGAATGTAACTGTTTCTCTTAATTCAATCTTTTAAAGAATACAGAACTTCTGTTCATGGAAATATGGTATGTTAACTATCCTGAAAAACCCTCTTGATCCAGGAGTGTAAAACTGTTAGGTTATGGATTTTAAATGTATGGTTAACAAAAGTGGAAATTAAAGAAAAACATCCTTGGGGAGTGGTGAGTAGAAGGAAGGGGAGAGACTGAACAGAAAAAGCAAGTCATAAAACATTAACAAAGTTCTCAAGCTAGCAGCTTCCCTAAGAGTACCTGCCAATACTTGCCAACTTCTAGGTGTGGCATAAATGACACAGCCTAAGAGGAATGTCCTAGGTTAGGAGTCATATTTGAGATCACTCCATAAAGCTGAGCTCTCCAAAATGTTATAACCACAGTATAATGATAAATTAGAAATAAAATATATCTCATGGCACAACAGCAAGAACTGTGATGTAGCAGCTTGGAGGGTGACAAAATAATGTCCTTGAGAATTTATAACAAGTCAGTCTTCACACAAGTTTGGAGCTTGTATTCATATCACTTTGATGATCACAAAAATTCTAAGATGAAATGTAGTTTAAAAAGCTGTTAGTTTGAAGTGTCATAGGTGTCTACCCAAAGCAAAAACAAAGGAATGTGTTCTCAATTTGGGCCTCAAAAAATTCCAAAATATAATGTTCTAATGAACATAAGCCATAAAACATACCTAGAAATAATCACCATGAACTAGAGAGAGCAATAATCACCATGAACTAGAAAGAGCAAAACAAACACAAATCATATCCTCAAATACTTGTATTACTAGATTATCAGATCAACATATAAATATGTTTAAAAAAAAGAAGAAATCAACATTATAATAAAATAATCTATAAGAATAAGTACATGAAAATATAACTTCTAAAAGTAAAAAATAAAATCATTAAATTAAAAACTTAATGGAAAGATTAAACATTAGATTAGATATAGGCTGAAGAGAAATTTTGCAACTTGCAAAGCAGAATTGAAGATACTAATTAGCACGCAACAGAAGGAACAAAGACTTGAAAAATACAAAAAAAAAGTTACAAGACATGAAAAATAAAGTAATGGGGTTTAACACACATCTAATTTGAGTTCCAGAAGGAGAAAACAGAGTGTCAAAATTTGAAGAATTTTCCAAAATTGTTGAAAGACATGACTTCTTAGATTAAGGAAGTCAAACAAATTACAAGATAATAAAAATATCAATGAATTCACCCAGACACATCTCACATTTTCAGTAAAACTGAAAAAAACAAATTAACAAGCAAACAGCAATAATAACCAAAGCCCAAGAGAAAAAAAATTAAATAGAATAATAAAGAAGGAAAGAGAAATGATTACTTATAAAATAATAATACTTAAAGAGCTGAATTCTCAACAGCAAAAATGAAGCAGGAAGCATGTATGTTACTAGTCAGTGCAAATAGCCTTGAATAATATTTGTTAATTATGAAAACAAGGTAAAGCAAATCAGAAGTTGATCAATGAAATGAAAAAAATAGAAAAAGAACGGCAAGAAAATTAAGGGCAGAGCCATCGGTAATCATCTAAGCTGAAGTCTCTAGGGTAAGGAGTAGTGAACTTGACTGCCCATTTTGCACATGAAAGATGACAATTCCCATTTTTGTTGCTACCCCTCCTCGCCCCATTCCACTTCTTCTACAAACCCAGGGATGTGTATTAGAGACACTCCACCAGAAATTCCATCTAGATCCAAATTTATAAGGATAATGCAGGCAATCCTAGCAACTCACATAACCTATTTATAGTTTTAAAAATTCAGCTAAACTGGGCTCGGTGGCTTAGCCTATAATCCTATGCTTTGGGAGGCTGAGGTGAGTGGATTGCCTGAGCCCGCGGGTTCGAGACTTGCCTGGGCAACTTGGTGAGACCTCATCTACAATAAACCAAAAAATCAGCCAGGTGTGGTAGCGCATGCCTGTAATTCCGGCTACTCGGAATGCTGAGGCAGAAGGATCGCCGAAGCCCAGCAGGTCGAGGCTGCGGTGGCCGGGAGCGGCTACTGCACTCCAGTCTGGGCAACAAAGTGAGACTCCAATTCAAAAAAAAAAAAAAAATTCAACTAAAAGAAGGCACATATGAATTTTGTATGAAGATAGTATAAGACAGTGGTTCCCATACATAGGTATGCATTAGAACCATCTGGGGAGTGTTTACCAAAAAACAAATAGCTGAACTATGCCTGATCTACTCCATCAGAATCTCCATCAAAGGAATCTGTACTTTTAAAAGTCTCCCTAGGCAATCTGATAAACTAAAACGTTTGGGAAAAATTGATCTGAGGGAATTCCAGCTAGACCTAGATCTTATACTCCAAAGGTCCAGAACCTGGTTCTTATCAGCTCTCAATCCCATGAAAACTAACACTCAAAATCAAACCACCTTTAAAACTTACATAGGCACCAGATTGCCACTCCTTAATGTATTTAGCTGTCACATGTAGCACACATTTTCATGTTTCCATGATTGGCTCATTCTCTACCTATAGTCAACTACATGGAAACATAATTGCAAGAAGAGATTTTTATTAACTTGCATCAGAAACCACTGTCACATGGACCAGATATTCACATGAAGGACCAGATATTCACATGAAGTCCAGTATATTCTAGCAGTATATTTCCTTCATGGAACTTAACAGGTTACTGGTTAATATGGAATCAGAACAAGGATAGTAACATACATTCAAGATCCTTTGAAATATCCTTTTCATCAAAGGGATGGTTTTCAACACAAGACCAGAAAATGCAGGCCTTCTGACATCAACCAACCCTGTGAACAAGGTAATCTTCTTAGATCCCTTCTGATAACAGGACTCTTGAGTATCTGGAGATACACAAGATTGGAATATGCACAGATGACATTGCTTCCATAAAACCTCTTAGCTAACTGCCATACCCTGCTTCAGATGAAAACTTTAAAAATATTCACTATACCTTTTTATTCTAAGACACGGGTATATGTTCATATTTTTAAAGTCAAGATATGTCTTAAGGCAGACATATAGATTTAATATGATTTTCTTTTTGTTAAATCAGCGCAGTTCTGGCCAGCAGGTAAAAACTGTTTCTTCCATTATAATTGCATATTTTCGGTGGTAATGCTTCATTCATATTTACCCGTCTTAGGAAAACTCTTGACAAATCATGTGTGGCAAGAGGGCAGTATTAAAATCTTTGCTCATGATGTCCATCTGTATAGGAGGAGTTATCACAGAAAAAAAGGGGGTTTAAACCAACAAGAGGGAAAGAAGATGGAAGTGTGTAAGGCCAAATAGTTATTATTTCATAGTGTTTTTTATTAATTCCAAAG
Organism: Carlito syrichta; assembly: GCF_000164805.1. NCBI lineage: Eukaryota > Metazoa > Chordata > Mammalia > Primates > Tarsiidae > Carlito > Carlito syrichta. The sequence goes on along the minus strand of NW_007232216.1, from coordinate 187,099 downwards.
GGAGCTTCTGTCAGAAACAAGCCAATTCATTTGGGTGACAAGTTTATGAGAGCAAGGTGGCAGTCCAGGTGAGATCTTCAGGATATTTTTGGATTGTTTTAGCAGTAAAAATTTGGACTCAAGTAAGACAAAATGCAAATCCAGAAATAATATTTCCATGTTTTAAATTCCTTCCTGTCTTTATTAAATATTGGCCTTGATTGTAAAAATTTGTCAACATTCTATTTGTTTACATGGGACCTAAGGGAACAGCATTAAGCAGTTTATTCCTCAAACTTTCTCTTTCTCTTAAAATCTGAATGTGCAACATTATGGTTGTTCTATCAAGCATACTAAGTTGATCTACTAACAGATAGTCAGCCTTATAGACCTCTGATCACTAAAATACATCCACAATCTCTGAATGTGTTGAGTGAAATCTTCAGCATTCAGTGGCAATTTCTGGAAACACACATCAGTTTGGGAGTTATTTAAATAATATAGCAAATAAAAACACTCTTTGATTTTTAATCATTTTGTTACTAAGCTTAAACAAAATTATTTGTCTATATTGCATGGACAGTGAAGAGTTACAAAGAGAGCTTACAGTAATGGCTCTTTTGATAATGACAAACTTGTGTTATACTAATTTTAATCCATTGGTTTTACCTTTACCATGAAAACTTTTATTTTTTTTAATTTAAAAGGGAAATGATACATTTTATGTAAACAGAAAATGTATTTTTTGTCCAATATAATTAATGTCTGATAAATAAAGCTTATGAATTTTGTAAAAGAAAATATTTTTGTTTGGCTTTTGAAAGATCTTTGCAAAATAGCTTTCTCTGATCTTTTAACATCTGTTAGCTCCTCCATATCCTGGAAGCATTAAGTGTATTATGCTTTCAGCTGCAAGCAAATAAGAACAAATCTCAGCCACCTCATTTTATAAATCATTTCAATCATCTGTAATATTATTTGAATAGCAAATAAAAGAACTTCATCAAATAAGTAATTTAGATCATTGCTTACAGATGAAAATAATGCACATCGGTCATTGTCTAAAGATAAAATACAATACTATATCCAAAACAGATCACATTCAAATTTTTATTCATAACTCTATAAGTTAAAGAGTGCTTCTAAAAAAATCATCATTAATATCTAAAACTTCTATTGTTCCAAGGTAGAGTGATTAGAATTTAAATTATTATGAACGTATAAGTAAACATGTAGTGATATAAAATTCTTGAATTATTTCAGTATTGCATTTAATCTTATTTGCCTGCAAAAAAAAAAACTATCTGTAGCCCATCCTGTTATTCATTCTATTATCTGTTAGAATTGTTCTTCAAGGCTGAGTTAGACCTGCAAAGAAAAGACATTTTAAGAAGACTCTCCTCTCTGCATGGTGGCTCACTACTAAATATTGTTTTTTCAGATTAGTAAGTACCTAGAAGTTTTACTAGGGCAGTGAAAATTCATTAATATAGAAATTATTATTTATAACACATTTATCTTCCTCACATATGAACAGATAAATCTTATTTTGAAGACAATTTTGGGGAGCAGCCACTTCTGGCCTTGAACTTTTCCTGGGGCATTACTAGTCAAGGGGATTTGAACACATTTCCTTACCCTTCTGAGACTCCTTTACACAGTTGTTAAATGTGGAAATCACACTCACCACACTGGGTTTTATGAGGATTAGATGAATTCATGAGAACAAAATACAACATAGTGATTTATAAACAAAAGGTACACAATAAAAATCAGTTTCTTTCTATGTGTTAATCCATAGAAATATAAAGTAGGCTTTTTCTTCTTGGCATTCTCTGTTTCTTGGCACTGTTTCATGAGACATTTTCTAAATCAATAAGCTAATTCAAAACCTACCATGTAATCCAGCAATCTTATGTCTGGGTACTTACCCAAAAAGAATTGAAATCAACATCTCAAGAAGATATTAGCACCCCAATGTTCATTGAGGCACTATTCACAAAAATTAAGATACAGAAACTAAATGTCCATCAACAGATGAGTGGATAAAGAAAATGTGGTATATAGAATGGAATATTATTGATCCTTAAAAAAGAAGGAAATCATTCTGCCATATGCAATTTGGAAGGACTTAGAAATCCATGCAATACTAATGAAACTTGAAGACATCATTATGCTAAGCAAAATAAGCTAGTCACAGAAGGAGAAAGATTGCAGGATTCCACGTATATGAGGTATCTAAAATAGTCAATCATAGAATCAGAGAGTAGAATGGTTGCTACCAGCAGGTAAGGAGAGGGGAATGGGAAATTGCTTATCAATATGCATAAACTTTCAGTTGTGTAAGATGAAAAAGATCTCATGATCTGCTGTAATACTGTATTGCACACTTAAAAGTGTGGTAAGAGAGTAGATCTCATGCACTTTTACCACAATAAAATAAATTGAAATTTAAAAAATATTTAACTTTAAAAAGTCTGCCTGGATCAGGAGATCAAATGATGTCACCAGGATCCTAACACTCATTGTATCTCCATTCCTGTCTCTTGGTTCACCTCAAACAGGCTATGACCAAGTGGTGATAAAAATGAAAGCCAAGAGTCTGCGATTACATTCTAATAATTGCGTGACTCTAACTGGAAAAGAGGCATTTTTCTCAATAGTTCCAGATGAATCCAATAATTTTCTCTGGTTTTCTGGATTGGTCATGTGCCTATCCCCGAACTAAACACTCTTGCCAGAAGAATACAGTTGACTCATTCCCTCACTGCCCAAGGGAGATGGTAGCAGCCCTGCCTGAACCACCATGAACAGGAGCCCTAAGAGTGCCATGTAAAAAGGAAAGGCTGAGACAGACTTGAGAAACGGCTGGACTTTGAATGCAAGCCCCAACCCACCCAGAGATATATCTGAAGAGAACTGAAGTTTTATAGGCTCAACATGTTCTATCATTTCCATTGGGTCCTTCTTTATGTCTCCTAGTTCTTTGCAGAAACGTTCTTTTTTGGGCAAGACTTTCTATTTTTCCTTTGTTTTAAGTGTGTTTGTGATTGCTTTTTGAAGCTTTTATAAGATGGCTGCTTTAAAATCTTTGTCAGATAATTACAACATCTGTGCATTCTCATTGTTGGCATCCATTGATTGTTCTTTTCTCATTCAAGCTGAGATTTCCTGGTTCTCAGTATGAAGAGTGATTTTCCATTGTATCCTGGATATTTTGGGTATTATGAGACTCTGGATCTCATTTAAATCTTCTGTCTTAGCAGGCCTTCTCCAACTCCATGCTAGCTGGGGAAAGAAATGCTGTCTCATTACTGCAAGGTGGGGGTGGAAGCCCAGGTGGTGGGGGGAGGGAATCCCTCCTAAATCCAGCAGAACAAAGGTGGGGGTTCAGGTTCCCCAGTAGACCTCTGCTGATACCACCCTGCCTTCTTACTCCTACCTGTGTGGCTTCCACTGATATGGCAGGTGATAAAGTGGGTAGCTTGTTACTGCTGGAAAATAATAATAGTCCAGGCTTTCACCTTGGCCTCCTCTGACATCATGAGGGCAGAGGTGGGCAGGAATGCCCATTAATACTGAGAGAGGAAGTTCATTCTCCCCATGGACCTCCATTTTTGCTGTGGGCATGGTCCTCATCATTGACAGGCAGAGATTAAAGTCTTGCTCCCCTCTCTGCCTTTGCTGATGGAGGTGAAGGTGGGGCTACAGCTTTTTCCTCTGATGTTTGGTTGAAGGAAGGAGGTTACTGTCTAAATGTTTTCTGTCATGCTAGCCTGCCCCTTCCTGGCTCTTTGGCTAGAGAGAAGAGGCATCTCTTGAGGCTTATTTTTATCGTCTTGAAATTTCTTGATTGTCAGTGTCTTCAACACCCAGTTTAAGACATATGAGGCAACTGCCATGTTGGCTCTTGGATCCCAAGATCCCTAGCTGGCCTGACTTCTTCTCTCCACCCTTCAGAGTCTTCTGATGTTTATCTCCAATATCCACTTTTCTCTGAGCTCTTGGCCCCTTAAATGCTGGATGCCTTAGTGTCCCTAAACCCAGATCCAGTAAAACTAGTAGAGACTCTAAGTTGCCACCTTCTGGCAGGTCCCTATGCCATGAAAAATTGCCATTAAAAAATGGTAATTCCTTAAAAAGGCAAAGTGAAAGAGTATATAGGGTTGACTTCAATGGGTTTCCCTTGTCTTTGGGATGTTGGCACTGAAGCCCTAACTTTCTTGATAGTTCCCCAGTGATTTTGAATTTTTTTTAATTTGCATTCAGTTTTTCTTCTTATTATTGGTGGAAGAGTTGGCGTGCTACAAGCTAGTCTTCCTCACCAGAAAGGGAATTCTCAGATATCTCCTTAGGATTTGTATATGGTTATACCTTGTATTCTCTTATTTAATGCTTGCCCTGGGCTTATAAATTAATTCTGGCAGTGGAGATCCAGAGTCAGGACAGATTGCATTTGTAAAGTTTAATGAAAAATGAATCAAATGGTTGTTAATGAATTATTAGGTTTTTACCAGAGCTGATATTCAGCTTTTGTGCACTGGTACATTCATACTGGTTAGTAAAATATTGATATGTTTCATATTAATTAGTAAATAACTGCTGGCCTGCATCCTCAGTACTGCCCCTGGGATCCCATTAAAATTCTTAATAATCCAAAATATAAACGCTAACATCTAGTTCAGAATGCAGCTTCAGTGACACTGATCTAATGCCCTAACCAGCATCCTATCATTTTTGGTGAGAGTCTATGATAAGTTAAGTTATTTGAATACCACTCCTGTAAACATATCTCAGTTTGTTTATTTTTCATTCCTCCAATGTATAGGAAATAAATATATTCTCCTTTTGGCTATTTCCACAGAGAATTTTTTTTTTTGGCATGGCTCTTTCATTTATTTGGATAATATGCAACAATTAGCAAAATTTTTGGAATTGCTTCTGCTAGTGTGCCCTATTTTAATTTCTAGTCTATGAATATCTTTACCTTCAATTAACATACTTGAAGTCAGACATCATTGCTAAGTTAAGCCAAATAACTCATGATAAGGCCAACCTCACAGCTGAGAAAATAATTTTGCTAATCAAAGTGTTATGCTGAATTTATGAAACTAATAATACTTTATAATAAATATCTTACTAAAAATAATTGCTAGCAATAGTTAATAGTGGTCATCTTTATTCTTCTATTATTTACTGAATTATTTTCTTCTTGATCTGTGGTTCTAGTATATTACTGTCATTACGCACAGTTGAGATAATATGCTCAAGTTTCATAAGCTTTCATCAGTATTTCTCTTATTGACTTGCTGTAGGGAAATTCAAGGCATTATGTAAACTTTGAACTAAATTTCCTTTGAACTAAATTACAAACAGAAGCCTAATTAATAATTTTGCCAAACTGTAATGCAATTATAACTCTTCATTCTGAAACCCACCAATTTAAAGGATATTGCATGAATTTTTTAATAATTTAATCTTTTTATAGAATACTTTGGAAATGGCACTGTGTACTGCAAGTAAAAGGAAAAGTGCTTATAGATGTATTAATATCTCCCAGCCCCCATGACAAAGACTTGAAGGCTTTTTCTGCATCTACCTTAAGTTCCTGGTTCCTAATTTAGTTCAAAGAAATCTCACTATAAAATTATATTCTCAAAAAAAATTATACTCTCTAACTGTAATCAAGCTTTTTTAAAAATGGGATTTATGAGACTTACTCTAAAAATACTGTAAGGTTACTAGATAAAGGAAGACTGCCGAATTGTCAAAATTCATTTCATTGAGCTAATTTAGTCATAGTCCCCACCTCTAAAAAATTAGTGGAAAAAAAAGTAGTCAGAGTCAATCTGAGAACAGTCATCTTCTCCAGGAGTGGACAGTCTAGCGATTTATACTTCCTGATAGAAGACATGGTTGATATCAGTTTTGTACATATTCTGGTTCACTTTGTGAAGCAGTTTTCAGTTCATAAAATGCATGCAGAAAATGTAAAAATTGTACATGCTGGAGAGGTCTAGGGAAAAACGATAGTGGCAGGGATTGTCATAGATTTGGCCAATTAAAATTATCTAACTATCGACCATGCTCAAAAGGTCAATGTCCCCTTTTAATTGGTTTCTAGAAAAATATTTTTGCTATCAAATTATATGCAATATTACCTTGCATTTATGGGCATATATATATATATATATATAATTTATTTCTAACAGTAGGTAAAGTTATTTATTTTAAAGTGATGAGATGTGATTAAGTGACTTGCTCCACCTTACAAACATATAAGTATTGCACTCATAATTGTTTTAAATTGCTCCCCCCCTCCCCCGTCCCTTCTACAGAAAAGAAGAATTGGACAGAGGTCAAAGAAGGGGCATTTTCTGATCCAAGAGATCAAGAATTCACAGCATATTAATCAGGGATTAGTCCACAAGAGCTCCTCTTGTAGAACACCAAGTGAATCCAGTCCTCCAACTGTAATCCCCAGTAATGTAGGGAGGGCTTTAATGATATAAATGTGCTAAAAGTTGCTATGAGAAGAGGGTGACCTAAGCACTCAAACCATTCAAAGCACTGAAAATGTGAATGAAAAGAATGTTCTTAGCCCTGTCCAAGGGAGACACCATTAGAGGGGCTTAAGTTTTAGATGACAACAAAGGCGTGTCCCCTTTATTGCCTCCCCCATTAGTGCCCTACAATAAAGAGAAGCAAAATTTGATTTTCTTCATTAACTTTAACTGAAATTAGTTGAAATGTTCAGAAAATTTTCTTTACTGAATATTAAAGAACAAAAGAGAAAGATGAGTTGAGCAGAATAAATTTTTGACGAAGTTCTGAAACTGCCCTCCCCCATAATGGCTTCAAACTACCTGCTTCTGTTTGCTCTGAATCCAGGTTCAGCGCATCTTGTGAATATCAACTTGTCACAGTGGGCTCTTAATAGACTATAAAGAAGGTACTATGGACAGGAATACAAAGATCCAAATACTGTAAAAGGCTTTTCCCATATACTAATTTAATACATATTCACTCAACAAGCATTGGCTGAGTCATACACCCATGCTCAACACTGAGAAATCAAAAATGGTAAAGCTATCACTGCTCTTTAGAAACTCAGAATTTAATTGGCTTTTTGGTGCAAATTAGTTTTATGTGAGGTTAAAGGGTATGAATCAATTTTCTCAGGGCATACAACCTCCTGGGAAAGTAAACCATAGCCATCCAAGTGGAATCATAAGGAAAACACTGAAATTCAGAGCTGAGAACAAATCTGGGATCCCAGTTTAAATAAGTCTGCATTCAGTCATAGGCACATCAACATTGGAACATTTTCTTAGTAACCCACCAATGGGGCTATTTCTTTTAAGAAGACATAGTCAAGGATCTTCAGAGTTTAGCATTGAACAGTGAATCTGTGACCAGAATGGGGGAGTCTGAACCGACACCCTCCCCCGCTACTTTGTCTCCCTTTTCTCATTCTCCCCTTCTGGTGGTCCCCTTTACTGCCTCTCCTATTAGTGCCTTAAAATAAACAAAATTGATTTTCTTCATTAATTTTAACTGAAATCGGTTGAAATGTTCAGAAAAGTTTCTTTACTGAATAGTAAAGAACAAAAGAGAAATAAGAATGTTATAGGCACGCTAGTTAAGAAAAGCTTTCTGAACCTGCCAAAGTTAGTTCGCCTGTGCAGCTTGAACATTCTAGCACATTCTATATGGGAATTCCCTGAAGAAGAGGTGGTGACTGTCAGCCCCAGGACTAAAATAATTTCACAGCAAGGCAGCCCAGTGTACTCTCAGTAGGATCAGCTGGTCTCCATAAGGCAAGTTTCAAAATGTTGTGCCCACCCCGAGTTTTTCACAAAAGACACAGATCTCATTGCAGTTTCTGGCTTGATGTCTCACTAATCACTGATACAAGGAAAAAGCCCATGCTTAAAGTGAACCCTCCTCAGCACAGAGTCAACTGGACCCAGTCTCTTCCCACTACACCTACACATAACCACAGAGATCACACAGGCAGATTTATACAGAACTTGCTCATTCCTGTTGACTAAGGCCCTTTTCTAGAAAGGCATATAATGAAGGAAATGGCAGCCTGTGGGCAGAAGGGTTAAAGGACTATATCAAAAAGTCCTGAATTTGTTGGGCATCCCAAGCAACTGGGATAAAAAGAATCTTTATCACGACATAACTGTGTCCCTCCATTCTCCTGTTGCTTTTACTAAACAAGAGCATGGCAATTTAATGAGCTGAATTCAGTCAGCTCTGAGAGGGAGCAAGGAATAAGGCCCCATGATATTACATTTTTTTTGACAGGAATGACATCTTTTTGCTGGACTTCCTTATTATTTTTAGGCTCAATGAATCCCTATGCCACACTGTTCTAAGATTTTACTAGATGATCCTTTAGTTTGGAATTAAAGGCAGTGATCTAAATTTGGAGGCTGCAGGAACAGTCCTGCTAAAGATTTTGCTAGAAATCTTTGGTTAGGTTCCATACAGCCCCATAATCCCCCTACTTGGAATATACCCGGAAGAACTCAAATTACTCTATGAAAAAGATACCTGCACATGCATGTTTATTGCAGCAATAGCAAAAACATGAAACCAACTGTGATGCCCATTAAAAGAAGACAGGATAAAAAAAATGTCGTACATATACACATTGGAATATTACACAGTCATAAAGGACAAAATTATGAACTTTGCAGCCACTTGGATAAACTTAGAGTCTATAATACAGAGTGATTTATCACAGAAACAAAGAACTGAGTATCATATGTTCTCACTCTTATGTGGACCTTGAACAATCATCATAATACTATAAGAAAGGGATTGGCAGTAGTGGGAAACTGCCAGAGGAGGGCAGGGCACACCTCATCAACAAGGGTACTTGCATAATGAACATTTGTATACCTAACCCTGAATTGTACTCTACATCTTTAGAATAAAAATTTTTTTAAAAAGAGAAATCTTTGGTTAGGAGGAAAGAAAACTCACAAGGCCCATGTATTTACTACCTGACTTCCTTATCTCATAGACCACAGATAATAATAAAAATAAACTGATAGTGACATCTCAAAAGATTTGCATATGCTTGGGTTAATAGCCTGAAAATGAAAAGAAAGGAAACAAGCAAAAATACTTATTTTGGCGATAATAGTATTAGCGAGTTAGAAGTTACTGATAAATTGATCAGGCATATTAAAAATCATGGATAAATAATAAAAATAAGGATCTATAGAACATAACATGACTATGTAAAGTCCTGATTCTCATGTACATGGAAAAAAAACAATGGGCATACTAAAAGCATTCTAGGAAAACAATAACTGTACAACAAAAAATAAGGTATATATCTTTTATCTTATTTTCTGGAAATATTTTTTCAAAATATTAAAGTCATATTGTAAAATGTATTAAAAATACTCAAGAAATATGAAGAAGGTAAAAATTACCCATAATTTTATCACCCAGAAAGAATTATTATTCTTCATATTATTATTAACATTTTGACATATATCTTTGTGGGGGGCATAAACCTCATAACATCAATTATGCAAAAGTTTGAATATTACAAAACAATCTGAAAGTAAGTTTTAAACAAATAACAAGCTCTAAGATCCTGACAGGAAAGAAGAGGAAAACAAAGAGCTACAAAGAGATAACCACACTTTGATGTCAAAAAGTCAGTTAAAGTTGCCTGAAAAGCTTATAGTGTCACTTATTCAATGGTAGAAAAACACTTGCCAACTTAGTACTCTAAGTTTCAGTTAGCTCCCGTTACCCTTTTTAGTGTGATTCAATTGTCAGCAAACCCGTGAACTTTTCAAGAACCCTATTCACTCTTCGAAAACAACACTTCTTTCTGTTTTGGTTTGAAATCACACAGCCACACAACCTAGGTATTCATATACATACATGAATGTATTTCCTGCACTAGAGCATTTTGTCAGAGTTTGTCTCTCAGGCCTTCCTCATTCCCGTGCTGACAGAGAGCTGATGCATTTTTCTTAAGCCTGCAGATTCAATTGTTACTTACATTTTATTATGATTTCCATGGCTATTGTTTTATTCAGGAGAAAAGGTTATCAATCCTGATGATGTCCTTTTAATTCCAAGGGACTGTAAGATGGAAATTTATTGTCAGAGGCCCAAGGCTAAGAATTCGGAGATAATAAGAAAGCCTTGAGAATAACTATCTTGGGTAGATATAAACAACACTGATATGTTACGTGCATAACTAAAGAAAAGCAGCTAGCTAATACAGACTTCAAGGTAAAGCAGAATATACTGTACATGGAGAAGAAAAAGTGAAGTGAGCTTTCTTCAAAAGCTCATGTGATACCAAAAATAGGTGACAAAGTTATCAACATGAGGAACTCAATCCCTGAAGAATGCAGAAAGATAAAAATCAATGACACTGTATTTAATTTTTCTTTTGGTGAACTTTGTCATCAGAAATATTTCCTTTCTTCCATTCTGCAGATTTGTAATGCTGTTCTTTATGCTTTAATCAACTTCAAGCTGGCCCCCAAAAGTAGTTTCCTCAAAATGTTTTAAACTTTTCACTGTTGGTGTTTTAATATTTTTTTTAAAGGCAACAAAATAAAGAAAGAAAGAAAGAAGAAGGGGAGAAGAAAAAAACACTAGGAACTTCAAGTCCTGCCAATTTTTTCTTCCTGCCAAGTCCTATTAGTATAAATGAACAGTTTATTTTAAGAAATGCCTGATAAATTACTCTACATAATCAGTAATAAGGGTACTGTCAGCAAAGGAGAATCATTTCCAAAATTTACTTGGCATTAAGGAGCTAATGCCTTCTAAGCTCAAACTGGGTTATGTGGCCCTAGCCCCTGTGGATTCCATAAATCTCTCCCTTCTCAGAGGACAGAGGGATCAACCGATATGTGTAACTGCTGAGGTTTTCTATGTCTGCCTCCAGTTTTTGAAAACTGAGATGAAACATAGTCATTTTCAAACTTCCTTTGTCAACAGTTTCTACCTGTCTTTAGAGAGTTTATTTTCTTCTTGGACTTTGCTCTAGAGGAACATATTAAAGACCTTAGGGTATTACAATAACATTTAGAAAACACAGGGCAGTGCAAAACAGAAAACAGCATGATTATAAAAAGGAAATGGTTAAAGAACTTCCCATTTCTTTTAGAATATTAACATTCACCCAGAGCCTGATTCATGTGACTTTGGAGAAATTCAACTGTAGAGATGCAGAGGCAGCAAATCATTCATCAAATACAAAAGCAAAGAAGGGCAACTAATTACTACCTTTGGAAAAAAGAAGAAAATCTATAATTTAAAGAATCTTTGGATAAATAAAACCATTAGTGTTGCAACTTAAACAATAGGAGAAGGTAATCATCAACAATAGCTTCCAAAGAGTTTCCTTGGGGCACTGTACCTTCCATATTCATCAAGTGAGACACCCTCTATGTTTATTAATGAACACCCAGAACCAAGATCTCAGAAACAAAAGACACATGGTCATGTCTTCTATTCCCAAGCCATTAATAGAAAACTACCTTGTCCTGAAGCTTTATTTTTCTAAAGGGAGGAATAGGTGATCTTTTTTGATTAATTACAGCAGTAAACCCCAGCAAAGCTGTTGTGGGAATGAAGTGTTTAAAACTTGGAGTCGGTTATCTGTGAAGTTTTTCTGTGCTCTTTAGGGGAAAAATATAAAAGTTAATGTGCAAATAAAATAAACAAATACCTCTAGTCCTTGCCCACCCTCAATTTTCCTTGGCTTATGCATAAATCCCCCAATGATGGGTTTGTACTACTTTTGCTATAAGACTATATTCCAGCCACTGTCTAAAAGACTTCCACTTACTCATAGCAGTGTCTGTATAATGTTTGTGGTGACCCTGCATCAAAATCTTGTTAGGCCTCCAAGTAGGAGACAAAAGTGTTTCATACAATTTACACTACTCATATTTTGTATTTAATATGTTTAAACACTAGGATCATAGTTCAGCATTTAATGCAATGTAGTATGTACACAAGCTGACTAAATTACAGATGAACAGAAGAAATGCTGCATACTTCCTCCAATCTTATAGCAAGAGGAGAGATACCAGCTCTTCTTAGGAAATATTTATACGTTCCAAGCATTCTTAGCATCATTAATAAGCAAACTTCTTAATGGTCCTTAGGGGTCATTGAGGGGAACTGATTCCCATTTTGCAGATGAGGAAATTGAGAGCTGAAGAAGTTGGGTGAATTTTTTCTAGGACAAGGTCATGAACAGAGATGACAAGCCTCACCTGGTGCAGAATCTCAGAATCCTGAGCTATCCTGCCTGATATGGTTCCTCAAGGTCTCTGCTGAGAACACTACCTACATCCTATGCACAAGGCTGAGACATTTTGGTCAATGTCCATGCTAACATTCCTGAGGTACGTGGAAAGGAGCCAGTGGGGCTAGATAAATGTATTCTAATATTGGCTTGATTTGTACTTGGTAAAAGCCATACAGAAAATAACAATGGAGTGGAAAATTCCTTCTGTATCCAAAACACTCTCAGCTTCATCTCACCTTCTACAGAAATATGTTTCTACAAAAAGGGTATATACTTCAAGGCTCTTAAGTCTAATCTCAAGTTACAATTAACATCACATTTTATTAATGGGAAAGGTCAGGGAAAAAATAATATCAGTGTTATGTCAAGTAGGTCAATAATATCAAACCAGCTTCCTCAGCCTCCAAGCCTGTGATCCACTCTGATTATTTTCTGATCATTTATGGAGTGCAGGGCAGAAGGTAAAGGGTCCTTTCTCTGTAGCTTCCCCTCGCCTTTGGGTGACAGAGAGCACTCTTGGATTATTAAATTATAAAATAAGCCAGTGGCGATAATTACAGAAAACACGAGAGTTTCTGAAATGATTATACCTCTGCCAGAAAAAAAAAAAAATGTGAATGTGGATATAAATTTTAAACAGGCTAAATGTCATAACTTTCTAAACATAACTTTAAACCTATTGTGAGCTCTCTGGAGCTGGCTTTGGAAATGGCTACTGCACTGTTAAAACAGTTTCCAGGTAAGCCAAGTAGATTGTCATGATTCAAATTCCATGCTTGGTCATTATATTCTCACATCTTCAAGGGCATGGAAAGCACAGGTATACTAAAGAGACTATGGAAGACCACTGTGGATTGAACAGTCTGGTTCTGAAACCTCTGGACACAGCTGACTAAACCAATAGGGTCTTGACTTAAGGGCGGATAAGCACTGGATTTCAGTCTACGTGACATTATGACCAGAGAAGTTGTACCCCAGTCCTCTCTGTGGAAGTGGGGGAAGCTAAGCCACTAAACGAGTCAGTGGGGGCCACTAAAGTGAAAAGGTGGTGGGAGACAGAGCTGGGTGGCCACTGTGGGTGAAGCTCAGCATATGCATATGGGAGTGGGGGAGGGGGCTATGAATGCACAGAAGAAACCAGCTGGAGAAGGAAGAGAGGAATGAGGAGAGGCACTGGGATGCAGACAGGGATGCAAGAGTGGTACAGTTCAGTCCCTGCCCTTGCTGAAGCTCGTCATTCAACTTCTCCCATGTACAAACTTTCAATAAATCCTCCTTCACATGAGGCAACTTAAGTGCATGTCTGTTTCTTGTAACCAAGAAAGCTTTGAGAAGAACAAAGGCCCCCAAGGAAATGATTAAAGACCTCCTGTGTTAGTCCACCCATTGCATTGTCCAGTCCCAGGCAGACCTGACTTTCCCCAAACCTACAGCAATGTCAGGACTCCCAGAAGAGGGGAGCCTCCTAGCATAGCTCCCAGTCCTTTAGAGATCTTCAAAGAATTTCGTCTTTCTTCCTCCAAAATTAATATGAAGTATCACTAACATCTAATACTAATAAATGTTAGGTTAAAAGACAACAACCCCAAAATGCAAACTGATTAAAAAAAAACAAAACAAAAACTCACCATGGAAACGAATAATAATCTGGCCATTCAATTTGGATCTTATGTCTTTTTACTTTAAAAAGACAATAGAAGTGTGTTACCTCACCACTAGTTTGTCTTGATGTTCATGGAAAAGATAAACGTGCCCTATCAGATGCATACCTCCATAATGTGCCATTTCTGTTCAAGCTTAGAAGAAAAAAGTAAGTAGAATCTAAACCTAGAGACTAATATCTGGATCCAGGAAGAAGAATATGAGTTCCAATTGTGTTTGGCAAATATGAATCTGAGCATCCTCTAAATATGGAGTATAACAAGAAGTTGTGTAGAAAAGAAAAGGAAATTCCCTCCCAGCCTTATCGCTGGTATTACAATTTTGAATTCAAAAGTTCATTTCTTCACAAAGCATTTTTCATAGATGGGGTCCTCATTATACCATTATAACACTTCTAGGAATGTTAGACGCTTCTCCATGGTTCCCCACTTTACTGCAAATCCTGATGAGAAAATATCTTATTTGTCGTGGTATTTGCTACATAGGTTATTGTTCTACAGATGGTAAGTTGATTTCATCCTGAAAGCTGCCTTTAAATGATTGTTAGAGCCTTGTCCCAAGAGGGGTTCTCCAAAGCCAAGTGGACTTTAGGCTTGATGGGAAAGAGTCTGGGATTGATTAGCAATGTCTGGGGCATGGGAGGGAAAAGAGCCAGCATGCTAGGTACTGGCCAGCTTTAGTTTACACCGTTAATGTAAAAGCAAGTGTTTGATTTAGAGCACTGAGTATTTGAGCCTAACACAAAGTGATTCAACTTCAAATATCCCTTTCAGATAGAGGTGTTGGCATTTAAAAACAAATAATATATAGAAAAAAACACTGATATGAAACTTACAGCTTTTAGGTTCTGAAAAAGTAAGAGCAACTAATTAATACAGAACTTGCAGAAAAATATGAATACTCAAATCTGGGAAGTTCCATTTTTTTCATAATGTGAAAGAACCATATAATGTCAATCAAAGATAAACAACCATTAACATGAATTAAAAAATGATGTAATCAGCTTGGGTGTGACTCCTAAAAATAAATAAAAACTAAAAAGGTCTTTCAATCTAAAGAAGGTTAAAAATCTCCCTTCAGAACACATGTGCTTTTTTGTTTTACTTTTCCTTATTTTGATATTTGAGAAACTAAGGCAGAGTGGGGGGGGGAATCGCAGCTAATTCAAAGACCCCCACTGTGAGTCAACAGCAGATTCTGGGCTTAGCAAATAAAAGAGTTGATTTGGAGCTTACTTGTTTTAGTCCTCACACACCTGGATTCCCTGGCTGACTTTCACAGTGGCAGGATGGGGACAACCACTGGGCACCTCACTGCAAACTGCAATGTGGCTCAGCAGGAATTTGGCAAAAGGTGCGTAAAAGTGGCAAGCGTGATGAGAAAGGGCTCAGGTGAACAGCAAGGAGATTATCTGACACTGAAGGACAATATACCTCAACTGCACAGATTCCTTAGAACCAAAACTTGGGGAAAAAGAAAGGGAGTAACAGTTCCAGAAGCTGAATCATTATGAAAGTCTTATTTCTGCTCAAAGTACATATTAAGTTGCCCTCTCTGACATTGTAGCCTGATTTGAGTTTATGTTCCTGCTTTTTAAAAGCAATTTGGGAGACTGCACCTGTATTGACTTACTTATACTCCGTGGAAGGAGATAAGGTATAGAAATAATCTACTTACTCTATACTTAAGCCAGAGACAGTTTAGTATCTTGAGTTTGCCCTCTAGAAGGCATAAAGTGTGTCCATCTAAACCCAGACTAGATTTTCTCCCATGGAGAAGCACAACTAAAGAGTGGTCCACTATGGCCCTGCTTCTCACCAGCTGTGTGATCTTAACTATGACCTTAATTGATCTGAACTTTGGTTGTCTAATCTGTAAAACAAGTAGTATCTACCTGCTAAGATGAAAGAAATATTTTTAAAATGGTGCACATTAAGCATCTGATATATTTTCTGACAGAGTTAGTAGTACTCAATGCATATTAACTATTGATTTACAGATATCAGTATTGTTAACTAAGAATACCTGTAGATATTTGCCTTTTCAATAGAGAAACTAGGACTCTAGGTACTGTGAAAGACCTCTTATACATATAAGTCAGTGGCTGAAACCAGAAATAAAATATATCTACCTGTAAGTCAGGGTATGTAATTGAATCAAGGACCTCCCACTCATTTTGAACAGAGTTCATTAGTGTGTGCTGGTCCTTAAGACCACCTCCTTTTAGTAGAAGCCAATTAATGTTTTACAGATGGTAAAGCATATTTACCTTTCAAAACCTTCTGAAAAGTTTGGGTAACTCTTATGACCCACAAATACAAGTTTTTACATTTGTTTTTATTTGGTATCTCTTCTGTATGGAAACCCCAATAAAACCATACTTCAGAATTCATGGTATGATAAGCAGTTACCAAAAATAAATATAAAATACTACTATGAAATATATATTTTCAATAACAAGCATTTTGGATCCACTTAGAGGGGTTTTTTTTGTCATTGTTGTTTTACAATTAAAAAGTTATGAATCGCCGGGTTCGGTGGCTCAGCCTGTAATCCCGTGCCTTTGGGAGGCTGAGGTGAGTGGATTGCCTGAGTCCGCGGGTTCGAGACCCGCCTGGGCAGCGAGACCTCATCTCTACAATAAATCACAAAAATCAGCCGGGCGTGGTAGCGCACGCCTGTAATTCCGGCTACTCGGAAGGCTGAGGCGGAAGGATCGCCGGAGCCCAGCAGGTCGAGGCTGCGGTGGCCGGGAGCGGCCACTGCACTCCAGTCTGGGCGACAGAGTGAGACTCCGACTCAAAAAAAAAAAAAAAAAAAAAAGTTATGAATCATTTTATTTAACTTTTTCTCTTTTTATTACCAACTAAATCTTACTAATGCGACAGCACTAATGGCCACAAAATCTCAAGACCCATTATTTCTTGTTGTTCAAACCAATTTTTTTTTTAACCAAAATACCTTAGTCATTATATTTCATAGTTGCAGTATTTGGGGTAGATGGAAAATATTAAGATTTGTGAAAAAAGTCAACATGTAATCAAAATCCATAAATCTTTTCAAGGCTCTATAATCTGTATACAAATGTCATCAACACCAGAAATAACTCTGTTAGAAAATGTAATTGTATTCCAGCAAGACACAGGTTCTACTTGAGCATCTAAAAATCAAAATATAGCAAAAATCCACACAATCAGATATCTCCCCATATCCACAATGAGTAATGAGAAAATTACAAATCAATTTCTTGGGATACTGGCATCTGGAAACTTTTCAAGATTAATTAATTAATGTCTATTCCTACAGAGAAAGCAACAGAAACACATCACACTTGTTTTCTGTAATTACATAAAAGAGAGTATTTATGCAAATTACAACAAATATTTAGTTTTAGCTTTGCCTGCTACTTCTAAAGATACATTTTTGGCAAGAATAACCTTTGGGTTTTCACTAGATATGTTAAATCTACTTTATAGAATGGCTTATCTTCCTGGTTACTTTTAGAGGAATGATTATTTATTCTTTTATAAAAGAGAAGGAAGGGTGACTTTCAAAACACTGAAATAATCACAAGCTTTACACAATCTTGGTGAGAACTAAGTCAGGGAAAGAAAGAAGTGCAACAAAAGAAAGATTTAGGTCGAACTGTGAAGTAGTATGGAATTCTAAAATCTGATGGAGTACATTTGCCCTCACTAAACATTGTTCAACACATTTCTGCAGAAAACAGATTTATAGCATCCATTTTCACTCTGATTTCCTGTTTCTCTGTCCATTCACCCAGAAGTATTTGGAAGCCTAAAACAGCTATGTGGAGTGTTTTAAGAGTTGACCTAGGAAGTGAGCACCCCTCTGGGAGCAATTCAATTGGTTAATACTAGTTCTGAGCCCAGCATCTGAATCTTTATGACTGCACAGCTTTGGGAATGAATTACTTGACCTCAACTTTCTCCATGGGGGTGCACACCTTAATTTTCCACACTAATTTTCACATGGAATTACAAAACCACTTTACTTATCTAGAGGTCAACTATTCTACAAACTCAACTACCCGGAATGCAGACAAAAAAGTGTCTTTGCAGGCACAGTGATATAATCAAATCCCATAGATTCTCCTCATAGGAGGACTGCTAATCATTTGAGCAAGGTACTTTGATTTCAGTCACAATTCTTATCACTACACTGGTGTTGTTTTGAGCCTACAGCAGATGAGAAGAAACCAATCATATGTGAGAAGGAGGGACTAATAGAGGCAATACACTAAGGACAATAAGATATAAGAAAACACTAGTTCAAAAATTATTAATAAAAAGGACAAGCAACCCGATACACCTCTATAGTTCATAAGGACATCACTTATTATTTAAAAAGTAATATCCACAATGATTATTAAAACAGAAACATTTTCATTTTATTTACATTAAATAAGAAAGTAAGAGCCGGGCTTGGTGGCTCAGCCCGTAATCCCGCACCTTGGGAGGACAGGTGAGTAGATTGCCTGAGCCCAGGGGTTCGAGACCCGCCTGGGCAACTTGGCGAAACCTCATCTCTACAATAAATCGAAAAATCAGCTGGGCATGGTAGCGCACGCCTGTAATTCCAGCTACTTGGAAGGCTGAGCTGGAAGGATCGCCGGAGGCCAGCGGATCGAGGCTGCGGTGGCCGGGAGCGGCCACTGCACTCCAGTCTGGGCGACAGAGTGAGACTCCAACTCAAAAAAAAAAAAAAAAAAAGTGAGAAAGGTATTTTTAAAAATTATTTTATAAATAATTTAATTGAATTAAGTATTTCAAAATGATTAGCACTTAGGTCTTTGGTAGTCCATTTAGTGTAATGATTGGGTATTCACGTGTGCATGTGTGGATGTGTTACTCTTAAAACCTTTTACGACATTACCCATCTGACCAAAAAAAAAAAAAGGGTTTAGCACTTAGAAAGATAAGCTCTGGTGATCAATCATCTATCATGATGGATACTGGATGATCCCACAGTAATTTAAAGAAATCCTTGTGAGCTCAAACATGGAAATTTGTCTTTTTTTTTTTTTTTAACAGAAGCATGTTCTTCTCCAAAGAATAAAGGCTTTTATCTGTAAACCACAGAAACTTGAAACAATCTGCAAGACTTGAGTACTGGCTGATACTCAGCAGGTGGTAACAGGAATGTGGGAACCAAATCCAGAAACTGAGCTTTCAAAGAGAATGTTATTCTCTCTCCTACTCCTTTATGTCTTTGGTGTGGAAAGTAAGGAAGAAGGGAGAAGTGACAGAAAGCACATCACTGCTGAGGAGTGGGCTGCAAGCTGGCTGACTCCTTCAGTGAGTGAAAGGGGGCAGTATCAATAATTATGGTTGAACAACAGGCGTAGACCAAGACAATATCAGGCAAACACAACATATGGTCACCCTCGGTTTAAGGAGCAAGGTGAAAAAGACTATGCTAATGAATCATTCTCTAACAATTCTTGAGGCTGAGGATGGTGAGAAAATATAAAAGGGTAACTCATGAAAGTATCCCAGAGAATATCCTGAAGAAATGGTCTTCCCATTTCACGTGCCCATTCATTCATTCATACATTCTCAGTTAATAGCTATGGTAACACTTTACAATTGTTTTTCGTTCTTTATTTTATTTTAAAGATGTGGGGTACAAGTCAGGATTAGGTACATAAGTGGTCTACGTACAGGTGAAGTTGCGGTCTCCCGCTGGTCCTCACTTCCCCTGGTTTAGGATCAGGTATCCCTGGTGGTGCCCCATCCCAACCCTGGCTGTGTCCTACTACTGCCGATCCCTCTTCTTGTAGTATTTTGATATTGTGATTAATGTTCAGGATCCACTTATGAGTGAGAACATGTGGCATTCAGTTCTTTGTTTCTGTGATAAATCACTGAGTATGATAGACTCTAAATCCATCCTAGGTGCGGTGACGTCCATAATTTTGTCCTTCTTTATGGCTGTGTAATACTCCATTGTATATACATACAACATTTAAAAAAATCCAGTTCACTTTCAATTGGCAGCATGGTTGGTTCCATGATTTGCTGTTGTGAAAAGTGCTGCAGTAAACATGTGTGCCTGAGTATCTTGTTTGTAGAATGACTTGTGTCCATCTGGGTATATTCCCAGAAGGGGGACTGACGGATCGTATGGAAGACCAATTTTTAGATCTTTTAGGAATCGCCAAACTGTATTCCATAGAGGTTGTACTAGTTTACACTCCCACCAACAGTGTAGAAGCGCTTCCTTTTCTCTGTATTCTCATCAGCATCTGCTGGTTTTTGTTTTATTAATGATGGCCATTCTTACTGAAGTTGGGTGATATCTCAATGTGGTTTTAATTTGCATTTCTCTGATGATTAGTAAGGCTGAGTATTCTTTCATGTATCTGTTAGCTGTTCATATGTCTTCTTTTGGAAGTGTCTATTCATTTTTTTAAAGATGTGGGGTACAATTCAGGGTTAGGTATATAAATGTCCATTATGCAGGTACTCTTGTTGTTGAAGTGTGCCCCTTCCTCCCCTGGCAGTTTCCCTCAACTCCCAATTCCATCCCTCTCCCCTGGCAGTTTCTCACTACTGCCAATTCCTTTCTTATAGTATTATGTCAATTGTTCAAGGTCCGCTTATGAGTGAGAACATATGGTACTTTGTTTCTGTGATATATCGCTGAATATGATAGACTCTAAATCCATCCCAATTGCAGCTAAGTCCATATGTTTTTCCTTCTTTGTAGCTGCATAATATTCCATTATGTATATGTACCACATTTTTAAAATCCAGTCCAGCTTCAATGGGCAGCATGGTTGGTTCCACGTTTTTGCTATTGTGAACAGAGCTGCAACAAACATGTGTGTACAAGTATATTTTTGGTAGAATGACTTGATTTCCTCCTAATAAGGGGATGACTGGGTCATATGGAAGGTCAATTTCTACTTCTTTCAGAAATTGCCACACTGTCTTCAAAGAGGTTGCACAAGTTTGCATTCTCCCTAGCAGTGTAGAAGCGTTCCTTTTTCTCCACATCCTCGCCAGTATCTGTTGTTGTTTGTTTTATTAATGATGGTCATTCTTACTGGGGTTAGGTGGTATCTGAATGTGGTTTTGATTTGCATTTCTCTGATGATTAGTGAGGCTGAGTATTTTTTCATGTGTCTGTTGGCTGTCTGTATATCTTCTTTTGAGAAGTATCTATTCATGTCTTTTGCCCACTTTTTAATGGGGCTGTTTGCTTTTTTCCTTTCAGCACATTTGAGTTCCTTGTAGATCCTAGATGTTAGACCTTTGTCAGATACACAGTTGGCAAATATTTTACCCATTCTGTGGGCTGTCTCCCTGCTCTCTTGGTGGTTTCTTTTGCTTTGCAGAAGCTTGTCAGTTTGATGAGGTCCCACTTGTCTATCTTATCTTTTATGTTATGGGCATTTGGGGTTTTGATCAGGATTGGTTGCCAGTTCCAAGTTCCATAAGGGCGTCTCCTGAATGTTCTAAGATTTTTGTAGTTTGAGGTTTTATGTTTATGTCTTTGATCCATTTAGAGTTAATTTTTGTGTATGGTGATAAGTAGAGGTCCTATTTCAATCTTCTGCATGCGATCAGTCAGTTTTCCCAGCACCATTTACTGAATAGGTTCTCCTCTCCCCAGTTGTTGTTGGAGTCTTTGTTAAAGATGAGTTGGTTGAGAAATCTCTATCCTGTTCCATTGGTCTGTATGCCTGTTCTTGAACCAATACCAGGCTGTTGGCTGAGCTCGTGGTTCAGCCTATAACCCCACCACTTAGGGAGGACAAGGCAAGTAGATTGCCTGAGCCTGTGGTTTCAAGACCAGCCCAGGCAACTTGGTGTGACCTCATCTCTACAATAAATCAAAAATTTAGCAGGGCATAGTAGCACGCACCTGTAGTTCCGACTACTTGGAAGGCTCAGGTAGAAGGATTGCTGGAGCCCAGCGGGTCAATGCTGGGCTGGTTGTGAGCATAAGCATGCCATTGCACTCCAGCCTGGGTGATGGATTGAGATTGTAACTCAAAAAACAAACAAACAAACAAACAAAAACCAGGCTGTTTTGATTACTTTAGTCTTATAGTAAAGTTTGAAGTCTGGAAGTGTGACACCTCCTGCTTTGTTTTGGTTATTTGTGGTCATTTATATTTCCATATGAATTTCTGTATTGTCATTTCCAGGTCTGAGAAGAATGATGTTGGTAATTTAATGGGTATTGCGTTGAATCTGTAGATTGCCTTTGGTAGGATGGACATCTTAATAAAGTTGATTCTTCCTATCCATGAGCATGGAATATTTTTCCATTTGGTTGTGTTTTCTTTGATTTCTTTGAGCAGTATTTTATACTCTTGTAAAGGTCTTTTACTTCTCTGTTTAGGAAGATGCCAAGGTATTTCAATTTTTTTTTGTATGGTTGTTGTGAATTGCCCACCCTTTAATGGTGCTGTTTTTTTCCCTTTGGCTTAAGTTCCTTGCCCTTTGTCAGATATGCAGTTAGCAAAATAATTTTTTTTTCCATTCTGTGAGCTGTCTCCCTGCTCTCTTGATGGTTCTTTAGCTTTGCAAAAGCTTTTCAGTTTGATAAAGGCCCACTCCAGTGTTCAATATAATCTCTCTTCTTTAATACATTATTAGTTTTTAAGAGCAAATATTATATCTTTTTAATGCATATTTCCTTTC
This sequence comes from Carlito syrichta, assembly GCF_000164805.1. Classification (NCBI taxonomy): domain Eukaryota; kingdom Metazoa; phylum Chordata; class Mammalia; order Primates; family Tarsiidae; genus Carlito; species Carlito syrichta. The sequence goes on along the minus strand of NW_007232216.1, from coordinate 164,461 downwards.
AAGCTTCATTTATTTTATTTCTTTAATAAATGATAAATATCTGTTACTTATCCAAAGAGTATCCTTAAGAAGTATCCTTAAGAAGACATATATTGAAAATAATGTAATAATTACACTTTCATTCCTCTATCTAATCTTGAATTAATTTTACTAGGATAAACTTAGTTGCTTGGACTTAAAGAGTGCTATAAGGTTCTGGATTTTTCTGAACCTTTCCAGTATTGACAATCGCATAGCATTGTTAAAATACATTACAAAAAAGGGACATACTGGAAAAAAATTTCTAGGAAAGAGATCACATATTTTGCTACTTAATACATTTTTATAATTCCATTGGCCTATCAGTCTACCTGATAACTATAGTGTTACTCTTACCTACATAATTTGGTTGCACTGATACAGATTGTTGTTCACATACAATCTTCTGTACTTTAATAGATTAACATAGCTTCCTTGATTACACCTTTCTAAACTGTCTTTACAGAGAAAGGTGGTGGGGGGAAGGCGATAGTGTGGGGAAAATCTAAATATGTCTTGCTATGTGTGGAATTCTAACTTTGAAGCATCATACACATACAGCTACTTTTGCTATATATTTGGATACACACTCTTAGCTTCCTAGCAATTTCTACAAAACTTTTTCAAGAGCACAAAATATAGCATACACTAAGTTAAAATATTTGCTCAACTTTCGAATTTGGAGACAATGGCATCTTGAAACTGTTCAGGGTTCATTTATTCATTCAATGTACATTAATGTTAATAGCTACTGTGCTAGGCAAATAAAGTGATTTTTTTTTAATGCTACTGGGCCATTGCTTTGCTAGACTCTGGTGTGGCCATGTGTTCTTTAAGCTATGACTATCGCCATGCTTCCTGGCTTTGCCACCACCCACCCCCACCTTGGGGAGGCGAATCTTCTCTCTCCCTTCTCTTTCTCTTTCTAATTTACTTTTAAATAAACTATATTTTTTAATCTAACTTTTGTGCAATTCTTTGCATCTTCTATGCGGCATCGGATTGAACCCCAGACGGCCACATGTGGGAAGTTATCTCTTTTTAAATAAATCTTTTCTTTCTTCACACACACACAAAAAAATGCTTCTGCCTCAAATTGCTCACAGTCCAGTGAGAAATTTGGTGTCCAAGGTTAAAAAAGGCATTTGACACAGAAAAGTAAGGTATTCGCAGGATGTTTGGGAGCATGGAAGAGGGACAAGTCATGCAGAGGGGGTTAGGAAAGTCTTCCCAGAGCAGGAAACATAGAAGTATTAAATGATGATGTGATAGGTATGGTTTGTTATCCATTACTATCTCTTCTCTTCTTCTATAGAAATAAAGCATCTGTTTTTCGGTAAGGTAGGTGGCACCCCCATCACCAAGACACAAACTACACTTCACAGGCTCTTTTCAAGTGACTAAGTACTTGTTAATGTATATATGTGTAGTGTTATAATTTGAGAACTTCCAGAGACCTTCTTCCAAAAATAGGTGGAGTGTGCTCTTTGCTCCTTTTCCACTTTGTGATTTTCTTTCTTCTTCTTTTTATTTTTTTTTTAAAGTGGGTAAAATTTTGTTATTATTATTTTTTATTTTTAAAATGCGGGTTATGATTCAGGATTAGGTATACAAACGGTTATTACGCAGGTACCCTTGTTGATGAGGTATACCCCACCTTCCCTGGCAGTTTCCCACTACTGCCAATCTCACTCCCCAGTCCCCTGGCAGTTTCCAACTACTGCTAATCCCTTTCTTATAGTATTATGATAATTGTTCAAGGTCTGCTTATGAGTGAGAACATGTGGAACTCAGTTCTTTTTGTCTGTGATAGACTACTGAGTATTATAGACTTGAAGTCCATCCAAGTTGCTGTGAAGTTCGTTACTTTGTCCTTCTTTATGGCTGCATAATATTCCATTGTGTATATGTACTTCATTTTTTAAAATTCAGTCTTCTTTTGATTGGCAGCATGGTTGGTTCCATGTTTTTGCTATTGTGAATAATGCTGCAATAAACATGCATGTGCAGATATCTTTTTCACAGAGTGATTTGAGTTCTTCTGGGTGTATTTCTAGAAGGGTGATTGGTGAGTCATATGGAAGGTTAATTTTTAGAGCTTTTAAGAATCGCCAAACTGTTTTCCACAGAGGCTGTACTAGTTTATACTCCCACCAACAGTACAGAAGTGCTCCCTTTTCCCAACATCCTCTCTGACATCTGCTATTTTTTGAGTTATTGAAGATGGCCATCCTGACTGGAGTGGTGGTATCTCAGTGTGGTTTTGATTTGCATTTCTTTGATGATTAGTGAGGCTGAGCATTTTTTCATGTATCTGTTGGCTGCTCGTATTTCTTCTTTTGAGAAGTATCTATTCATATATTTTGCCCATTTGTATTAGGGTTGTTTGGTTTTATCTTTTCAGCATGTTTGAGATACTTGTAGATCCTGGATGTTAGGCATTTGTCAGATATACAGTTGACAAATATTTTTTCTCATTCTGTGGGCTGTCTCCTTGCTCTCTTGATGGTTTCTTTTACTTTGCAGAAGTTTGTCAGTTTGGTGAGGTCCCACTTTTCTATCTTATCTCTTATGGCATGGGCATTTGGGTTTTTGATCAGGAATTGGTTGCCAGTTCCAATTTCCATAAGGGTGTCTCCTGCATTTTCTGAGGTACTTATAGTTTGAAGTTTTACATTTAGGCCTTTGATCCATTTAGAGTTGATGTGTGTATGGTGATAGGTAGGGATCTTATTTTAATCTTCTGCGTGTGGTCAGTCAGTTTTCCCAGCACCATTTACTAAATAGGTTCTCCTCTCCCCAGTGCTTGTTGATGGAGGCTTTGTCAAAGATGCGTTGGTTGAGAAATTGAGGCTTTGCTTCCAGAATCTCTATTCTGTTCCAGTGGTCCATATTCCTGTTCTTGTACCAATACCAGGTTGTTTTAATTTTCTCTGTTTTTCTGCCTGGAACATAGACGTAATGACTAGAACTCTGAACACCATCTTGTACTCGGAAGACATCATCCAAGGGTGGTAGGGCAGTGAACCATAAGAAGCCTGATTTCCTGAGGACATCCCTCAGCAGAAACGCCATACCAGTGCTGAACAGTCTAGCTCAACTGTCATGAGAGACAGCATTAGCCTTTATTTAAGACTGTGTTATTTGGAGGTGCCTGTTATAGCTAAATATAACCCTGGACAGAGAAAACAATTTGTGCTCAATAACAGGCAAAACAGCATGTTGCTTTCAGGAAACTTGACATGGGTTCAGCATGACAAGGGTTCAGGGAGGAAGTAGATGGAAAAGTAGCAACCTTGATCATGAAGGGGCTATCAAGTCAAGCGAAGAAAGCTGGATTTAATTGTGAATGCATAGATGTCATTATTTCACATGTGTATATAAGGGAGAAATAATTTTTTAAGAAAGAAGTGACTTAATATACAAGCTCAATCCAAGAATCAACAACTGACTTGAGGGAGGGAAGTCAAATTGCTATGCTTCCTGCATTGGTATGTACATTTTTGGCCTTGGCTACCTTGTTTAGGGCTCAAATAAGATTCCTTACAGAGTTTGGAGAAAGGCAGGTGTATTCATTTCCTGTTGCCACTGAAACAAATTATCACAAAGTTAGTGGCTTAAAACGGTATACATTTATCTCCTTAGAGATCTTTCTGAAGGTCAAAAGTTTGAAATGGGTTTCATTGGGCTAAAAGTCAAGGTATTGGCATAACTATGTTCCTTTTGGAAGTTCTAGCAGACACACAGTTTCCTTGCCTTTTTCAGCCTACAGTGGTTGCCAGCATTCCTTGACTTGTGCTCCCTTCCTTCATTTTCAGAACACAACACTCCACTCTCTGCTTCCATTACCACATCTTTTTCTCCTCTGACTCTGACTCCTTCTGTGTTCCTTGTATAAAACGGTTTGACTACATCACGTCTTCTCGGATAATCTCTCTAACTGGAGATCCTTGATTGAATCACATCTGCAAAGTCTCTTTTGCCTGTAAGGTAAAGTTCACACATTCCAGAAATAGGACATGGATATACTTGGGGACTATTGTTCAGCCTACCATGGTAAGACATCAAGTAAAAATTCCAGATCAGGAAATGAGAAATTTGAATTTTACCTCTAGCTCAGTCACTCACTTTCAACGCCACTTAAGTCAGTTCCCTGCTCTACACTTAACCACGGAGTTTTCTGCAAAGTGCTCACCCACTCTCTTCTTTTAACTCTACTACTACTGCAGTGTTTACTGTCTTGCTGGGAAGGTCAGCACTCCCTCTCCTTGTTTGGCTTTACTGTTCCACATACAAGAAAGATTACCTTTATATGGAGCCCAATTCCTTTCTTTCTAACATCTGTTAATTCTTGTTCTGTCCTCTGAAGGCATATCCCTCTATAAGTTAACCATTGTAGCCAACACTTCTCCCAGTGCAGGACATGATTCCAAGGTGTCTCACTCTGAAGGATAACTCTCTCCTTAAAGAACAGTTTCTCACACCATTCCTCCCCCATCAAAGTTTGGTGTGTAACTGCCTTCTAGTGCAGGGTGCTGATGTTTGTTTGGATGTCTAATTAGGTGTTTGCATAGAAAAAGTACTGGCATAAATTGTTTTATAAATATGACACAAGCAGCACCAACCCTAACATGAAGATGAATTTGGATTGCAATATAGCAAACACAACATTATTTGAAATAAAACGAACTGGCTATAGGGCCTGGTTTTTAAAGTATCCAGCCTGATCATAGCAAATATTCCTTTTAAAAAGCAACATTTGAGCCAGGCTCGATGGCTCAGCCTGTAATCCCATGCCTTGAGAGGCTGAGGTGAGTAGGATTGCCTGAGCCCACAGGTTCGAGACCTGTATGGGCAACTTGGAGAGACCTCATCTCTACAATAAATCAAAAATCAGCCGGGTGTGGTAGCACGCACCTGTAGTTCCAGCTACTTGGAAGGATCACTGGAGCCCAGCAGGTCGAGGCTGCAGTGGCTGGGAGAGGCCACTGCACTCCAGTCTGGGTGACAGAGTGAGACTCCAACTCAAAAAAAATAAAAATAAAAAGCAACATTTGGTACTGGTCATGTTGAACAGATTTCCTTTCTAGAAATGATCACAGAGAGATAAGGTAGGACTAGGGGTTGTTTAAAATATTTAGTGGTTGCTGGCATTGAAATGACTTAACAGATTCCTGAGTGATCTTGCCCTGTGGTCAAAAGGTGACTCCCACAAAGTCGCCTAGCAAAGCTGAAACATGACCCTGATGTCCTTCAGAGAACAAGAGTCCGCAGTATCACTGAAGACTCCAGGAAACTCCACGGAAGCTGCCAGGGACATGGGAAACAGCCTATACTTCCTGCAGATTGCTGTTTTGAGCTCTCTACGAGCAGTCACTGCCATTTCCACTAAAGCTGTGCAAAGTTCTGAGAAAAAGGTCATGAAGTTTGAGGTTCCTGCTATGGAATCTCACCTGCTGAACTGAGACAAAGAAGCCCAAGACTTGACATAAAATCATGAGCTAGGCAATATTCTACTTGGCTTTCTGTCCTTTAATACTCTACTTTCTACCCACATTGCCCAGAGCTTGGGACCCTAAGGGAGAGTGAGGAGTTCTTAGCTAAAGCTTAGATGAATCAGAGCAGGTCCAATCTTCACGATGTACCTCAGTCACAATCATGGTACTCGACCTTGTCCTGAAATGAATTCCCACCTTTTGTGCAGGTCTTAAAGAGTAAATTCTGCCTTCTTCCCTTGGTCTCAATGCTGTCCTTAAAACCATTCTTTCTGGTAGCTGTGTTCCTTCTAGGATATGGGAAGTCAGTGATTCCATTTTGTTCTTGCTTTTCTCTTTCTTATGCCAAGCATTGAGTTCTGCTTCTGAATACCAGCCCTGTGGCTGAGGCCTTGCTATGCAAAAGGTTTATCTGAGGTCCGTGGCAAAACTACTTGCTGGGATTGTGTGATGTTCCTGGAGCCTGAATCTCTGTTTGCATGTTTTGTCCACAGCTTGTTAGGGTTCCTCTTGCTAGATCTTCTAGCATTATATTTACCAGTTTCTATGTCCCACCTGTGGGATCAGCAGTCTTGTTATTGCTCATATGTAGGTTGTCCTCTGCCATCCCTCTGATCCATGCCAGTTGGTCCGTCCAGTTCCAAGGTCTCACATCAATGTGCTGTACCATTCTGCTAGGGCTACTAATCCTGTCAATCTCCTCTGTGGTTTGATGTCATACCTGGAGTCCCATGAGAGATCCTTGGACCAATGGTATTTTGAAAAATGTCCCATTAAGATTTTTTTTTTAATGTTAAGACTTAGGAATACTATACAGATTTTTAAAATACATATATATCATATGATTTACATTCTATAGGTATACTTTTTGGGTATAGAATTCTATAAACAATTTTTTAAGTTATAGAAATATTGCAACTTTTAATGAAAGAATTTTGTGAAAAGTTCACCTATGTTCGTTTTTTTCCAATCAGGAGGTTAATTCCTAGGATCGCTTTTTCACTGACCCAGTGAGGTGGGGGGGGGCGAGCCCCAAGGGGCTCTCACTTCTGGTGCCAAGTGCCCGGCCGCTGCGGGGCACAACTCACTCCAGGGACAGTGCCAGGTGGGGAGTTTGACTGGGGTGGTACACCTGTCAAATGGTAACGCAGGTGTTCTAAGGCGAGCTCAGTGAGGACAGAAACCTCCCATGGAGTAGAAGGGCAAAAGCTCTCTTGACCTTGATTTTCAGTACGAATATAGACCGTGAAAGTGAGATCTCACGCATGAATAGACACTTCTCAAAAGAAGATATATGGGCAACCAACAGTCACATGAAAAAGTGCTCAGCCTCACTCATCATCAGAGAAATGCAAATCAAAACCACCTAACCCCAGTAAGAATGGCCATCATTAATAAAACAAAACACAACAGGTGCTGGCAAGGATATGGAGAAAAAGGAATGCTTCTCCACTGCTGGTGGGAATGAAAACTAGTACAACCTCTTTGGAAGACAGTGTGACAATTTCTGAAAGAACTAGAAATTGACCTTTCATATGACCCAGCAATTCCCCTATTGGGAATATACCCAAAGGAACTCAAATTATTCTACAAAAAAGATACCTGCACACGTATATTTGTTGCAGCTCCATTCACAATAGCAAAAACATGGAACCAACTGTGTTGCCCATCGAAGCTGGACCGGATTTTAAAATGTGGTACATTTACACAATGGAATATTATGCAGCCATAAAGTAGGACAAATATATGGATTTTGCAGCAACTTGGATGGATTTGGAGTTGATCATACTCAGTGATTTATCACAGAAACATAGAACGGAGTTCCATATGTTTTCACTCATAAGCTGACCTTGAACAATTACAATGCTATAAGAAAGTGACTGGCAGTAGTGGGAAACTGGGGGGGCGGGGGCATGGGATTGGCAGTTAAGGGAAACTGCTAGGGGAGGGAGGGGCATACCTCATCAACAAGTGTACCTGCACGATCAATGTTTATATACCTAACCCTGAAATGTACCCCACATCTTTATAATAACAATTTTCTAAAAAATATTTTTTTTAATGTTAAGACTTAGGAGTACTGTACAGAGTTTTAAAATACATTTATATCATATGATTTACATTCTATAGGCATATTTTTGGGTACAGAACTCTATAAACAATTTTTTAAGTTATAGAAATATTGCACTTTTTAATGAAAGAATTTTGTGAAGAGTTCACCTATGCTCTTTCTTTTCCAATCAGGAAGTTAATTCCTATGAATCAACTTGTTTTTAGCGGTTTTAAGTAAATTTTCTCTTTCTTTGCAAGGACTTATGTCACTGAAACATTTTCAAAAGCACCTAATAAGTAAATAAGCCAAACAATACATATCCAAACATTTCTTAAGTTAGATATAGCAATATTACTATGACATAATAATCATCAATATGAGGTCTCCTAAGTGTGAACTCCAGTCTTCACACCTATGCTACTATGTCCAATCCATCAGCTACATCAATATCACTAAATTCCCCATGGCACAAAGTAGCTCCATTAACAATAGCTAAAACATGGAACCAACCATGTTGCCCATCAAAGTTGGACTGGATTTTAAAAATGGGGTACATATACACAATGGAAAATTATGCAGCTGTAAAGAAGGACAAATATATGGATTTTGTAGCAACTTGGATACAATAATACAGTAAATTATATTTGTGCAGCACTTACAATACTTGACATAGCATTTTAAAATATGCCACATGAACATATACCTTAAATTTCACATATAGGCCAGGAGGATAATATTGAGCTGCTTATATTAAAAATAAGTGTATATGTTAAAATCTAAAACTGGATACTGGTTAATTTCTAAATTCTCCAGCTGTTCTCTATACATACCTTAAGAGAGTGTGGCAGGAAAAAATATTTGCTTCAATGCTTAATTATCACAAACATTTTGAAATTTACATTTTCTGTTAGAAAAAAATAATATTAGGATTTAAAGGAAATTAGATTTGGGAGAGAAAAAAAAACCCCAAGTATACCCATGGATAAAAATATGAGATTGAATTTAGGTATACAAGGTTTGATTTGTATATGGATTCCATGTATAATTTTTTCTATACTTTTTGGGGTTCATGGTTTCAACTATATTATATTGAAATGCAGGGATAAAAAAATTATATTGTAGTATAGTTCCATGGTGTTTCAATGGAAAAGCACTGAAATAAACTTTTTCCTTTTCTCACCTCACACAAAAGGTTGAATGTTGACATTTCCTTTCGTATATGTGAAGGATTTAATCAAGGTAAGGAAGAGCCGTCCAAAGAAAATATATGGCTGAAAACTTAGAGGGTGATGCTTGATATTCAAGAAAGCACAGGAAGAGGCCGCGTTGTCAGAGGATTTCCCCGCATTTAAGAGAAGGTGCACTGGTTGATTGAGGTGAAAGATTTAGACTACTTCAGAAACTGCTCACATATGAGTATTCCTCTATTTTTTTCTACTCACAAATTCCAGGTGTTTTCTCCTTTATGAGCCTTCTTTTAGTCTTCTTTGATTTTTTTTTTTTTTTTGAGTTGGAGTCTCACTCTGTCGCCCAGACTAGAGTGCAGTGGCCGCTCCGGGCCACCACAGCCTCGACCTGCTGGGCTCCAGCGATCCTTCTGCCTCAGCCTTCCAAGTAGCTGGAACTACAGGCGTGCACTACCATGCCCGGCTAATTTTTTTATTTATTGTAGAGATGAGGTCTCGCCAAGTTGCCCAGCCAGGTCTCAAACCCGCAGGCTCAGGCAATCCACTCACCTTAGCCTCCCAAAGTGCTGGGATTACAGACTGAGCCACCAAGCCCGGCTAGTCTTCTTTGATATTACTTCCTATACCCTTTAAATAAGGATAAAGGAAAATTTAAATGATAAAGAAGAATGAAATTTACATTTTATATTGGTTTAGAGACTACTGATACTAAACAGTTCATTTTTCTTTTGGCTCCTTGAATACTCAAATCCTTAAAATCAAATAGTGACTGGAAGGCATAAAGTGAGTTGATTATTTTTTATTTCAGGAGAAATAAACACATTTTTTTTTTAAATGCAAGTCCTGGAAAGCATCTGTACATGACTCTTTGGACTCCAGGTAGAGAGTTTGAATGTAAATAGATCAAGAAGCATTTTTTTTTTTTTTTTTTTGAGCTGGAGTCTCACACCCAGACTGGAGTGCAGTGGCCACTCCTGGCTACTGCAGCCTCGACCTGCTGGGCTTCGGCGATCCTTTTGCCTCAGCCTTCCAAGTAGCTGGAGCCACAGGCGCATGCTACCTTGCCCGGCTAATTTTTGATTTATTGTAGAGATGAAGTCTTACCAAGTTGCCCAGTCAGGTCTCGAACCCGCAAGCTCAGGCAATCCACTCACCTCAGCCTCCCAAATCACTGGGTTTACTGGCTGAGCCACCAAGCCCGGCTTCAAGAAGTATTTTCAAGCAATTTTGTGTAGTTTTGTTTTGAAATTTATAATATCCAGTTCCATAGAAAATGTATTGGTATTTCAAATGGAATGGCAACCTCCAGTTTGGAATTTATGTAGTTCTAATCTGATTCAAGACCAAATGTGCTTGAAGGGCAGTTCTTTTTGTCTTACTGGAAATATTCACATCTAAAGATTTAGAAAAATAAATAAGAAAGAATATTGTATGTAATTTACTACAAAGAAAAGGAAGCGAACTAATGAAAACTAAAATTATTGGATGTAAAATGCCAAATACACAAAAACATGAATAGAAACTCAAAAGAAGACATATGAACAGCCAACAGATACATTAAAAAATGCTCAACCTCACTAATCATCAAAGAAATGCAAACCAAAACCACACTGAGATACCACCTAACTCCAGTCAGGATGGCCATCATCGATAACTCAAAAGACAACAGATGCTGAAGAGAATACTGAGAAAAGGAAACGCTTCTACACTGTTGGTGGGGGTGTAAATAAGTACAATATCTATGGAAAACAGTGTGGCAAATTCTAAAAGATTTAAAAGTCGACCTTCCATACAATCCCTTTCTGGGAATATACCCAGAAGAACTCAAATCATTATACAAAAAAGATACCTGTGGATATATGTTTATTATAGCACTTTCACAATATAAAAAACATGGAACCCACTGTGCTGCCATCGAAAGTGGACTGGATTTAAAAAATGTGGTTTATATACACGATGGAACATTACTCAGTCATAAAGCAGGGCAAGATTATGAACTTCACAGCAACTTGGGTGAATTTAGAGTCTATCATATTTAGTGGTCTATCACAGAAACAAAGAACTGAATAGCACATGCTCTCACTCATAAGTGGACCTTGAACTACAATAGGGATTGGCAGAAGCATGACTCTGCCAGGGGTGGGGGGCACACATAACATCACCAAAGGTACTTGATCCTAAACCAGGAGACGTAAGGATCAATGAGAGGCCCAAACTTCACCTGTACGTGGGCCATTTATGTACCGAATCCTGACTTGTACCCCACATCTTTAAAATAAAATATTTAAAAAATAAAATGCCAAACATGGAGTAAGCTGCCACTTACACTTTCTGAGAACTTAGGGACTCTATTGCTACACTCTGGCAAAGAAGATTAAGAAACACCATCCTGTCATTCTGATTATATCTTGAGATACTATAAGCATGAAGAACCACTAAGATTGGACTAGTAAGAAAGATAGGCCTGCAACTTCAACCCATGACCTGCATTGGCGAGCTGAGTGCAAGTCCCCACTATAATATGGCTCATGTCTAGGACAGTGACAGCTCACCTTGCACACCAGGTAGCAGCAAGATGAAATAGGATAGGTGATACCTCTCTTGGGAGTGTTGAAAGGGAAGACACATTAGCTAGTTCAATACAGTAAAACAGCTCCAATTAAGCTTCACTTAAAATATATAATACTCAGGATTATACTATTTTGATTCAGACTCTACTCCACTCTATTCTGAATGATTCCAGAGGAACTACCTAAGTAACTTACTTTTTAAATCTTTCTGTCATATCTGGGTTTTCCATCAATACTAATATACCCTTTCTATTTCTTTTGAAGAAAAGAAGAAAGCACTGTAAAGATAGCCAGGCAAGATGATATATATCATCTCTGCTCAGGTCTTGCTATAGAACTGAATTCCTCAGATTTGCAATGTGTTCCATGAATGTAAAAGACATAAGCAGTCAGTCCTGATGGCTAAAAAAGGCGAATGAGGTAACAGTAACACTGATGGGCTATTTGTCTCAAATGTCCCATAAATAGGAATGTGAAATTAATTTTTTTTCAATCTACATTCACTGTATTCAAGGAAAATACTGCTCAGTGGTAAGCTGAGGTAAGGTATTTAATAGAGAATGATTGGAATTTGAGTTGTTGCTTCCATGCTTATAATTTGGAAAATTCTTACTCAAATAAAACGTATACTGAAGTGCATATTTCCTAAATTTCCAGTACAACTCATGAGTGCAGGACAATTTGGGGGGAACATTTTTCCCCCTTTCTTCTAGTCAGTTCTATTGAAATGATCTCCCTCTGCTGTATTTACGCTGCAGGACAGTTGGTGAAAGAGGCTTCACCCTAGGCCTGCTGTTGTAACAGCTGGTGGCTTTGGCATTTTCATATAAACATACAAGCCGAAGAGGAATTTCTCCTTTCTAATTGGCCCCATTCCCCACTTCCTGGGACATTCCATAATGCCACCAACAATGAAGTGCTCAGAAAGGCGGAATCATTTCTGCTTATATGAAAATAGATCTGAACTCCAAGAGTGAAGGAAAGAAATAACAAAAAGTGTCAAGGACCACAAAGAGAAGTTATAATCCCATATGCATGTTGCATTTGAGATCTGGCCGTGCTCCTCCATATACCATGTGAATGCTCAGTGAGCTGGAGTCAACTGACTTTCCTGTCAGCCTGGCCCAATCTCATTCCCTGCAAAACCTTGGGCTAGCCGCTTGCTGAAGTGGTGCCACAGCATTATCTGGGCTAAGTGTGGATGACACTCTTAGTGACCACTCACTCTCAAACACAAGCAAACCATTTCACTTTTTAGGAGTGCTTCATATAAGCTAAGCCATTGGTCTCACGTTTATAAAAGTGATGATCAAAAAATGCCTTCAGGAGGCAGCATAGCATTGCAATGAAAGGGCACAGACTTTTTAGTAACTCAGAATTGAATGCAAATTCTGGCTCTGTGACTTTCTAGTTACATAAGCTTGGCCAGGCTATGTAATTCCTCTGCGGCTTGGTTTGCTCATCCGTGAAATGGGCATTCTAAGGTTTCTCTCAGAGAGTCAACACAATGATTAGATATGTACAAAATAAAGCATCTTATGCAGAGTCATGCTACTAAGTTTTAGCTAGTTTTATCAAGTTCTCCCTATAGTAACTATCCTTATCATGGCTTACATCACAAGGTATAGTGCACATATAGTGCAACGTGCATAGATTTATTTTTATGATTTTTACCACCAAAGATATTACTATAATTCAGCTTAAGGGAAACATACTTAGAGCCTTGAAATAATCATAAATGTTGTCACTAGCTCACAATACCTTATAGCAAATCAGACATTTTTCTCTAGTATTCAATTTCTGCTCCTAAGAAACACGGAAACATATGCCTTCTTTAAAAAAATATATTCTGTTGATACCAGAAGATTATCAGAAAGAAAAGTATCTTCCTGAATCCTCATCCAAATAACTCAACTGATTCCCCCGTTTGATGGCAGCCAAATCACCCTTACTGTTAAAACCGTTTGCCTACTATATCTCAATTCAAGTTTCCCTTTTGGTGGTAAAAGTCTGTTTCTTCTCATTTGCCACATTAGGCAATTAATTGGGTATTTATAGGCAGTTATCATAAACCCCACTGTCACCGCTACTCGTCATACATCTTAAGTTCTCCACATCTTGCTACTTAAGACCTACTCCTTAATCACCTCATCATCTTTGTCACATTTTTAAAGTTTCCTTCCACTTAATCAACTCCATTTTCTAAGCTAGAGTATTAACCATTGTGCAAAATTCTCCTAGTGCAGCTTTGCTGGGGCTCAATGAAGAGGAAGTGTTTTCTTCTTAAGTGATTTCTTTAGATCCCAGGATAGTTTTGCTTCTAGCGCAAGAGCATCACCGTGTGAGCTATTCCTGATCTGCACTTCAGTGTTGCCCTCAGTCCATTTCCATTATTAATGTCTTTCATTGTCAAATGAGGTCCTCCCTGGTGGGGGCTGAGCTCCCTAGAAGTGAAAGCACTGCCCCCCACCACCAGTCTCTTGGCCACACAGGCTCCCCAGGGCATGCTGAACCTGTCCTGCCCAGTGTTCATGGGTACCCAGACCTCATAAAAGAAAGAACCTACTTCTAACATTCCTCAGGACCCTTGGTCTCCTGAGATTAAAAAAAAATACACAGAGAGAGAGAATCTTCCTTGGAGGATGGTCAGTTTTTTCTTATTTGGTTTCCTCTCCCTTTGTTAGTGTAATCCAGCCAATTTATCCAGTAAATGACCACTACAAGTTGTCTCGTGTGGCTCCAAGGGACACATGTTCCCAGTGGGTGACCCACAAATAACTTTTCCACAGGATCTTAATAAGAATTCTGAGTGGAAAGGGGCTCTACTGTCAAAAACGTAAGGAAACACAGTATTCAGTATCTCCCTCGAACACATCTTACAACACCAATGGTTCTGAGAAATGTCAAGGTAAGAAAAATTCATTGACCTTTGCCTAATGTGAGTTTCCAAATTTGTTTGACAATAGGATCACTTCTTGGTGGGGCATCTACTGTTATTTCAGGAAACTGCAGGTTCCTTCCTGCAGAGTACATTCTGGAAATGCTGCCACTCTAATTTCTCCTAAAGAAGCTCTTACAGTCTCATCTATGATCTCTGAATTATTATTTACACCTGCATAATCTCTCTGAGAATAATGTTTCTGGAGGAGGCTTTCAACACTGCGTGGTCTCCACTAACTTTATGCACAAAATATTTATCCAATAGCTCCTAGTTGGAAAGCAGATGAAGGGGGCCAGTTTGACTTCACTCACATCTGGCAGCAACAGTCCCAGGATCACCCAGTCCTCACTGCATTTCATTTGATTGGTAACTGTCACATGACCAATTAGACTGAACTTCTGGTCAGCCAGCATCGGGCATGCGTAAATACTAGACAAACAAAAGAATGATTTGTTTTAGTGTATTTCTTAGAGAAACATGCATGATTATTTAAATGTTTAATGGTTGAAAAACAATAAAATGGCTAGTTTTGTTTCCCCCAAGACTCGTCACTACTATAGATGTTAGTAAGAATTTATTAAATTATCTGCAGTGTGCTTCTACTTAGTCCTTCTATGTGTGAGGACTCAGCATATGTTATTATGTAATTATTATAAATTACAGGGACATATTTTATCTTCGTATTACAAGTAGGAAAGATGCCACTGAAACACATTTAGGTAGGCTGTCTATTATTTCCAAGTATAAATTGCAAAATCGGGTTTCAAGCTCAGGTCTCACTGAGCCTATACGCTCTCCATTCTACCCTATTTTGTATACATACCACACATATATGCCACATGTACACATGAAAACATTATAGGAACTAGCTAATTAATATTTTGCTAATTATATTATTTATTATAGTTAAAAATACATAGTATAACATTTACCATCTTAACCATTTTAAGTGTACAGTTCTGTGACATTAAGTACATTCATATTGTTGTGCAAATATCACTGCCATCTGTCTCCCGAATCTTTCCATCTTCCCTCAAACTGAAACTCTGTCCCCATTAAATATTAACTCCCCGCTCTTCCCTTCCTCAAGCTCCTGGCAACCACTATTTTACTTTCTGCATCTATATTTTTGACTACTCTAGGCACCTTATATAAGTGACACCGTATTTGTCACTAATTTATTTTTAAATTTTTGCCCTGGCCACAGTATCAACCACATGCTTAGGGGGGAAAATCATCTCAATTTTCTTAGATCCATATAAACTTGTTCAGAGTTTAATTAATACTACTCAAAGAAAATCAATCTCTAACTTTGAGACAAAATTGGTTAATGAGAAGAAACATTTCCACACAGTACTAGGACCACAGAGAGATCACTAGAAAGACAAAAATTCTGGGTAAGTCAGGGTAGCAGCTTAATATCTTGGGTTTTTGATGATTGAAATCTACATATACGTCCTAAACATTTCTCCTTTTTCCCCCTTCCAGACAGCATTTCTGTTAATGTGTGAAAACAGTACAACTTGAGGGAAATGCAATCCACATGTTTTGGTGCATTTACACTTATATGCCCCTGAGAATATAAAAATGGCCTAACAATACATTTTCTGATGGCTTCTTAAAAAAGAAAGAGAAAGAAATGCAATTACAAACTAAGTTTAAATTCTTAAAATTTAGACATTTAAGGAAATTTCCAAATATCTTCAAACAAAACATTTAAAATACATCCAGTAGCCTTTAAATTAGAGACTAATGTAAGGTTAAAAAAAAACTCATTATTTGGCTCAATTTTCATTTTTGACTCAACTTTAGGAGATCATAATAAACAGGGAAAAGAGGATAAATTTCAGATATACCCAGAACTGGATGTGCATTGCTACACTACCATTTGGTTGGGGCAGCAACATTTAGCAAGTATCCATTTTCTCATCTGTAAAATGGGCATGGTAATATGGCTTATTGAATTGTTCTGGAGATGAAACAGATTGTGCATATAAAGTTCACACCATATACAGAGAGGTTCTTTACAGATGTTTACTTGCATTTCCTCCCTTCAGATTTCAATATTCCACAGCAATGATGCCATTAAAATCTGTTCCCAAAATATAGTCATATGCAGTACAGAGAATTGCATTTTTCCTTTAAATTAAAATAAAAAATAGAATGATCCCATTAGAATATAAAAACAAGATGCTAGAAGGTAAAATGAGTAATTTAAGATAATGCTTGAAAGCCCAGCAACAAAAGGAAAGCAGATTCAGTCCTTGAGGAGTTCAAGAGAGACAAACTGTGTTGAGGATATTCTTTAAGTCTATGTGAGGCAGAGCTTCTTTAGCTTTTTGTGGCTGCAGCATCTTGGTGATACTTTTATTTCACCATATATTCTCTTCAAATTCCCAAAATATCTTTTTTAACCTTTTAAATTTTTAAAATTTAATTAAAATTTGTTTTTTGCTCAACTGTTTGAAAAGTTTACAGCTTCTTGAAATAGCCAGGGTATTTCTTAGGAACACTAAGCTGTTAAGAACGCTTTTAACAGACACAAGCGTTCTCAATAGGTTAGACTAACTGGCTACCCACTCCAAGTCACATAGCCTCTGTTGCTCTCACAGACTAAAGGCAAATTGGAAAAGTGTTTCAAGGCCCCTCAGGCCTCCCTTTCTACATAGGATCCTAATCTTACTCAAATGATGAACTTGGATACACACTGACTGTTAATACCATGACCAGACAAACATATGACAACTTGAAAATATAATTTTATTAAAGCTCATACCTAATGGATGTACAGAAGATTTGTTCCAGCAGAAGAGATAAGCAATGAGGCCTATAGACCCAGTTCAGTTCCCCAAACCCTAAAGGTGTAGGGGTGATATGAAAAATGGGATACTGGATGTGACCCCACTGGTCATGTTAAGATATCTGGAGGTTTTTATTTAACCTCTTTACTACTATCTTTACCTCTACCATCATCTCTTTTTAATGTTAACATAACACTGTGTGCTTAGTCAAAATTAAATTCTTATTATTTTAAATAAAAAGATGACTTTGTCCATTAATTCTTCTTTTGCACAAGCCTTCTTGTGCAGAAATATAGCTTGACATCTTAAAGAGTCATATTCAAAGAAAATAATTTTTCCGTGGAACTCAGCCTCAGCTGTCATCTTTTCATGTTAAACAGTTCCTTCTTTAAAATGTTATAGAAGGCAAAGCCACTCCTCTTTCAGAAAGAACTAAAACATTTACCCCTCCAACCATGAATAAACTCAGCAATGAAGTCAAGTAACTCATTCCAGGCTCAAGCCACTTGGAGGCAGAAATAATGTCACTTCTTGATACCCCAGGTTCAACTCCATAACATGGAAACCCAAACTGGAAGATATCTTAACATTTTAAAATTTAGCTATTATATGGTATATGCTTTTATTTCTTCCAACCAGTTTACGTGTCTAATTACATTTATTTCATTCCCTAAAGACTCATCATTATTTGGGTACTCAGTAAAAGTTGGCTACAGCTAATATACCAGAAACTCAATCAAGAACCAATCCCATGCCCACTTGTACCACTCCTACTCAACATAGTACTGGAAGTCCTAACCAGAGAAATCAGGCAAGAAAAAGATATAAAGGATATCCAAATTAGAAAAGAAGAAATCAGATTCTCTTATACCTAGAGAATCCTAAAGACTCCTCCAAAAGACTCATGTACTTGATAAATGAATTCAGCAAAGTCTCAGGATACAAAATCAACAAACGCAAATCAGTATCACTGTTATACAACAATAGTGACGAAGCTGAGAATAAAATTAAGAACTCAATTCCATTTACAATAGCTGCCAAAAAGCTAAAATACCCTGGAATATATTTAACCAAGGAGGTCAGAGATCTTTATGAGGAGACCTGCAAAACTCTGATGAAAGAAATTGTAGAGGGCACAAATGGAGAAAGAGCCCAATCTCATGGATTGGAAGAATCATCATTGTTAAAATGACAATATTATCCAAGGTAATCTCCAGTATCAACACAATCTCTATTAAATTACCAACATCATTTGTCACAGAATTAGAAAAAAACAATTCTAAAATTCATATGAAACCAAAAAAGAGGCAGAATAGCCAAAGCAATCCTAAATGAAAAGAACAAAACTGGAGGCATCACATTACCTGACTTCAAATTACACTACAAGACAGTAGTAACCAAAATAGCATGGTACTGGTACAAGAACAGACACATGGACCAATGGAACAGAATGTAAAATATAGAAATAAACCCAAATACCTATAACCAACTGATCTTCAACAAAGCAGATGAAAACATACATTGGGAAAAGGATACACTGTTTAACAAATGGTGCTGGGAAAATTGGATAGCTACATGCAAAAAAAAAAAAAAAAAAAGAAGAAATTTGGTCCCTATCTCTCAATATATACAAAAATTACCTCAAATGGTTAAAGATTTAAATGTCAGACTTGAAAACTATAAAAATCATAAAAGGAAACCTAAGAAAAATGCTTCTGGATATCAGCCTGCACTAATAATTTCTTGCTAAGACCCTAAAAGCAAGTGTAACGAAAATAAACAAGTAGTACTTCATTAAACTAAAACATTTTTGTACAGCAAAAGAAATAATCAACAGAGAAAATATGCGATCTACAGAACAGGGGAAGATATTCACAAGCTATACATCTGACAAAGGACTGATATCCAGAATCTACAAGAAGCTCAAATCAAAAATAAAAAAGTAAATAACCCTGTTAAAAAGTGGACAAATGTTGTAATCCTGTGCCTTTGAGAGGCTGAAGTGAGTGGATTGCCTGAACCCGTGGGTTCGAGACCCGCCTGGGCAGGCGAGACCTCATCTCTACAATAAAAAAAAAAAATTAGTCAGGTGTGGTAGCGTGCACCTGTAATTCTGGCTACTCGGAAGGCTGAGGCAGAAGGATCGCCGGAGCCCAACAGTTCGAGGTACTCCAGTCTGGGCAACAGAGTGAGACTCCAACTCAAAAAAAAAAAAAGTGGGCAAATGACACAAACAGATATCTCTCAAAAGAAGATACACAAATGGCCAACAAACATATGAAAAAATGTTCAGCATCACTAATCATCAAGGAAATGCAAACTAAAACCATAATGAGATACCACATTATACCAGTCAGAGTGAAGATTATTAAAAAATAAAAAAACAATAGTTGTTGGCATGGATGCAGTGAAAGGGAATGCTTATATACTGTTGGTGGGAATGTAAATTAGTACAACCTCTATGGAAATTGGTATGGAGATTTCTCAAAAAACTAAAAGTAGATATACCATTTGATCCAGCAATTCAACTCAGTATCTACCCAAAGGAAAATAGATCATTATACAAAAATGACACCTGTACTCATGTGTTTACCACAGCACAATTCATAATTGCAACCTCAATGCTCATTGACTGATCAGTGAATAACAACAATGTGATACACACACATACACACATGCACATACACAATGGAATACTATTCAACCTTTAAAAAGCATGGAATAAGCCGGGTTTGGTGGCTCAGCCTGTAACCCCACGCTTTGGGAGGCTGAGGTGAGTGGATTGCCTGAGCCCGCAGGTTCGAGACCCGCCTAGGCAACTTGGCGAGACCTCATCTCTACAATAAATCAAAAAATTAGCCGGGTGTGGTAGCGCGCGCCTGTAGTTCCAGCTACTTGGAAGGCTGAGGCGGAAGGATCACCGGAGCCCAGCAGGTCGAGGCTGCGGTGGCCAGGAGTGGC
The DNA here is from genome assembly GCF_000164805.1 of Carlito syrichta. Classification (NCBI taxonomy): domain Eukaryota; kingdom Metazoa; phylum Chordata; class Mammalia; order Primates; family Tarsiidae; genus Carlito; species Carlito syrichta. The sequence goes on along the minus strand of NW_007232216.1, from coordinate 144,435 downwards.
CATAGTACTCCAGTCTGGGCGACAGAGTGAGACTCCAACTCAAAAAAAATAAAAAAACAAAAACAAAACATGGAATAATGTATTCTGTAGCAACTTGGATGGAATTGGAGACCATCAGCGTAAGCCAAGAAACATAGGAATAGAAAACCAAACACTGCATGTTCTCACTTATAAGTGAGAGCTAAACTAAGGAACTTAAAGGCATACAGAATTGTATAATGGACACAGAAGTCAGAAAGGGGATGGTGAAAAAGGGGATGAGGATAAAAAATCACCTATCAGATACAATGTGTATAGATGGGGGTGAGTACATTTAATGGCCAGATCTCTTTGCCACTATGCAAACAAAAATCATTTGTACCTCCTAAAGTTATTGAAATAAAAAATAACTAACCTCAGGAAATTTCTGACCCATTTCCTAAGACAAAAACAAAAATATCATCACTTAGCCTTCCTCTCTTCTTGTAGCTTTTTATTTTTGTTTTGATTTCCATATTCCATTAAACATTCAATGACACACTCAGATTATTTTAAACATACCTCTAATCAAGAATTATTCTGTATAGTGATAATAGAAAAACACCCTAAAGAATTTATAAGTCCAACTAAATATTCACCCATGGAAATTCCTGAGAAGAAATTATAACTTCCTTGTAGTGAAAACTTATTCTGCATCTCAGAAATTCATTGATAACTTAGGGTTGATTTTCAATAAGAATTTCTTGTCTACTATACAGATTCACTTACCAGGAAATCCACTAGGGTCTAGGTTGATGAGGACATTTACAAAGCAACAACAGAGTTCTTGGCCACTTTCCCAGTCCAAACTAACAGAAACAAGAATCCCCTGAGCATGAAAGCCCAGGTCTCACGAAATATGTCTTCCTTGTGGTACAGATAAGCATAGTTGATGGAAATCCCTAAGTCATATCAGTGACAGTAACTTGGCTCTTAGAGCTTCTCCAGTGCTTGATGGAAGGACATTCCTGGGGATGCGATTCACACCTCCTCTGTTTTCTCCCTGCTCTCATAGGAAAGAAAATCACTGTGCTAATCATTTCTCACTGAACAGTAACAATGTCTACTATACTGCCTCTCTGTTACAGGACTTCCAGAGAAGGCTGCAGGCACTCAGTGTCAAATCATCTGAGAATATGTTGATTGATTTCACTCTCAGTACCTTGCCATGGGTTAAGGATTTAATAACGTTAAAAATAATTGAAGACTTTGGGAAGTACCATGGCTAGTCTATTTGAAAATTCACTTCCCTGCCAGCTTTCTCTCATTCTGTTGACAGACTATAGAAACTTCCTTTCATCTCTTTCCTCTTTTTGCAGCTTAGCCTGGTCCCTAAAGGAGTATGCACTTTCTAGAAGATAGATTATGCACTACACACAACATGAAAACCTTACACAATTTTCCTGTTGTCATCCAAAAGGCCTTTCTACCTGGAAGAAATAACTTATCTCACCTTTCATTCTCACATTGGTTTTACTCAGAATTCTTCATGAAGACCAACCTACTTAAACTTTATGCAGGAATATAAGCTAAATCTTTAGTTCCTCTTAATTTTTCTTTTTCCCTAGTGAGATTTGTGACAGCTTTCCCCATTGCTGTTATCCATTATGGAAATTTAACTGCACTTTGAGGATATGTGATTTCAGAAACATTATCTAATATTCTACCTAAAGGGAAGAAAAAACTAAAAGTAACAGGGCAAGGTGAAGGCTTGTGTAGCATAGAAGAGGAAGATTTGTAACTATGGAAAATACTAGGTGGTCATTCTTATTTAATGTATGTGCTTCAAACTAAAAACAGACTAAAATAAATATCAGATAGCTTTCACAGGTAGGCAGTTCGTTCATAAAAACTACATACTGCATAAATTTGTCACAAATCATGTTTTTAATTATGTTTTATCTAATAGTTTTAATCTAGAAAATTGTATTCAATACTTAATTTGTATAAAAAGTGCTGTTAGACTTTAAATTAAAGCATTTTTGCCCTTCAGGAGCTTATGAAGTCATACTATCTCAAACACAGTAAGGTGTTTCACGTATAAAGACTCTTACAAGACATTCAGAAATACGAATCAGATAACCAAACAAGAAGTATCTTCAACTTTTTAAAAATGCACCTTAAAATCCAAACATCAATATCCCAATAATTTGACTAAAGCTACATTCATTCTCAGTTGTGACTACTCTTGCTATATCCAATGATCACTAGTTTAAAATTGCTGCAGGTTCCAAATGTGAATATTAAAATACCATAGGGGAAAAAAAAGTTTTACTTTTAAAAAATGTGGAGCTTATTTCTGTAAAACATAGATCAGGGCACAATCAGGCAAAAGTAATCTGATTTAGAATCCTTTCGCGGGCATAGATGACTGCTTCCCTTCACAGGGTTGACACAGTCACCACTGAAACACTTCCCAGAAGTGTTTCAGGAATCGAATGACTTGCCATGCACATTCATGGGGAAGTATCTGAAAAAGACTATGGTGAGAAACTGCAGAGCTACACATCAAACTCTATTCTAATGACATCCTTTCAAATTTGGAGCTCACCAAGGCAATTTTGGCACCTCCATACAGTACATGGAAGGACAGCATGCTCCACTCTGGCTACAAGGTTGATGGCGAGCAGTGTTACAAGAAGATACAAATGGCAAATGGCTCAGTGGAAACTTGCAGTTCTTTGGAATGTGACAACTTACACGCAGGATCTTTCCATTAGCGTCACAAGGTGAGGTTTATATAATGGCCAATCTCCTGTTGCAGAAATGCTGTGGTCTGAACTTTAATGTGCCTTTTTATTTCTGTAATTAACAAGCACAAACTTTTATCAATTTCACAATTTCGAATTCAGGACACTATGTGTTTCACAAAAGTCTTCAACAGAGATAGAAATTTCTCCTCAAGTGATTCATGAGAATCTGCTAAACCAGAAGTTTCTATCCAAAGCTCTACTTCCAAGTCCCACATTCATCCCCCCCCCCCCCGCCCCAGGAAGTGGAAATCTTACAGACCTCAGCATAGTTACCTTTGAAATGCTTGGTTTGTTTTTAACTTGGTCGTTAGCTTTACTTTAGATCTTATTCACCTGGCCTCTGGCTCCCCCTCCAGGGTGGCTGTGAGCCTGCCCCCTCCCACTTTCTCCAGCTGACACTTCCTCAGCTCCTCCAGGGTGCTACACCCTCACATTGTTTACCTATGTTTGCATTTCACCTCTCAGTGAAACCTTTCCTCAGTCACACAGTGGGTGAGGGCTCCCTCGTATGTGCTTCCAGAGCATCCCGTTGTAGCCTCTGGTTCTCCACGGAAACATTCAACCTACTTTTACATGTTTATGAGTCACATCTCTCTTGCCTGGCAAACCAAAAACTCCATGAGGAATTGGGCCTGTCCAGCTCTCAGAGGTTATATGGTATACTGGACAGAGTACGTTTAGTTAGTTTAGCGATGGCGTCTTGGAGGCAGAGGGGAGAAGGGTATGTGTCTGAGGTTTTAGCACTCAACACAGGTTATTAGTTAATTATGAGCCAATTAGAACATTGCATTGTGCCTACCATGCTGACACTTCTATCACTGAGCTCAAACTCACAACTACTCCCCTCACTGGAGACTCTTAGAAAACCAGAATATTTCAGACAAGATAGCTGTTCTCATTTATACTCCAATTGATCGTTAATTTTTCTTTGCCTCTCTTCACTTTTAACTGCATAACAGACCTGAAAACTCAGTCATGAAGAGGGGTTTACTAAACAATACATGAAATTAAAAAAAAAATAGTATTAGCATAACTACAACTCATATTTAGAAATCATTCTTGAATATTAATAGGTTTGCATGCTTTAACTATGTCATCTATATACACAAATGATATTTCTTTCCTAGTGCTTTACTATAGATTGGAGATGGCAGGAAAGATATGTAAAGGAGGATTTGCAATAGATACAGGAGGTGGCACCCCCCCAAAAACAGAATTATCTTTTGGAGGGTGGGCTCCTTATAGAACACTCAGAATTTGTTCTTTTGGATCAGTCAGCCAAAGATTTTACCTGGAAATTTTGAGAAGGGCGTATCTTGATGTGTGGAAGAAACATCCCAAGTTATGGTAAACATGTGACTGGTTTTTCCACCATGGCAGTACATTTGCCCACCCTGAGCTAAGTGTTCAGCAGTTTTTGACCAAAAACATCATGACCTCTGTGCCCTACCCTCCTATTCACCCAATCCTGCCCCAAATGATTTTTTTTATTTTGTTTCCTTGGATGAAAAAGTCCTCAAAAGGAAATGTTTTACCCATGTAGAAGAGATGAAGCAAAAAACAGCAGAAGCACTAAAAGGTGTCAAAATCAACCAGTTCAAAAACTGTTTTCAGCAGTGGAAAAAGCGTCTTGATAGGTGTCTTACATCAGACAGAAGTTTAAACTTTGAAGGTGACTGAAGTTTAAACTTGTAAGAACAAATACACAATATTTTAGCGATGAATTCCCGGTTTTTTGAGAGTCCCCCTCAAAAGTTAATAAAGAAGATAGTTTAGATCATACTACTTGCTGTATTTTATTATTGCAAACATTGAAATAATGTACTGAGTAGTTAAAATAATTATTTTCTTTAAGTGGCTGAAAGGCATTTTGAAGAGGTAAATAAGTTCCCATCCCTCTTCAAAGTATATTAAACATTGGTTGACCAGTACCCTTAAAGTATTAGTCAATTAGTTTCCACACAGGAGCTCTAATCTAAGGGAATGCTAAGTGGATTTATATACCTCTAAAGAAGGCACTATAAATATTGCATAAGGATTATTACTGCTTTTCAAGAGACACGTTTCTTATGATGACTAAGATAGAAAATGCTTCAGGTAAATTAGCAGAAAACAGAAAATTCAGTACAGGTCTGTAACATCAAATCTCAGAGGGCTTGCACATAATGTTTACTTCTTCCAAGGTAGTAACCCAGAGGTTGAGCAGGAAAAAACATTGATTCATTAAAACTAATGGGAGGGCCATTGTTTTGTTAAACACTGGCCAGGGCCATGTGTTCTTTGAGCTATGGCGGCCGTGTTTTCCTAGGTTTGGCCCTCTCCCCTACCTTAGGGAGGTCAATTTCCTCGCTTTCTCTCTCTCATTACTTTCTAAATAAACTATATTTTCCAGTCTAAAAAAAAAAAAAAATTACAGGAGACACCGATGGTGACAGGTTGATGAAGAATCCACACTTCAGGACAGTATAGCAAGCAGTTTCATAATCGAGCAAGTTAATTATTCAAATTTATATATGGTATTTACAATCACATTGATTAAGAGTGATGCCTATATTGTTTTCAACTTTGCAGGATCATCTGCATCCCATGATTTGTTACTGGAAGTGTGTATATGCTTCCAAAACCAGGCTCAGTCAGAAGCAGCTCCCTGAGGGAGGGAGAAGAAAGAAGCCTCCCATAGGAAGAAGCAGTCCATGTCCAGATAATACCTCACACGGTTACAGGAAGTTTGTTAATAAGGAAGGAAATGAATGAGTAGAATTTAGTAATGCCAATAAGGATTGTTACCGCAAATGTGAAGATATGCTTGTAAATCTATAGAACTACTTTAGGTGAAGATATAAATATATGCTTGTAAATCTATAGAACTACTTCAGAATGTGTCTCCACTGAATAACCAGAAAACAGGGTGACATAAGTCACCTTTAACTCCACCCTTCATTTCCGGTTTTGGCAGACTAGCCTCTTTGAGAATTGTGGGAGAACCTCAGTTATTTCTACAGCATTCAGGAGGCCTCCTACAGGGACATCCTTCACAAAGAAAGGCAGAACTATCATAGATCAATAAAATCAATGAAAGGTGTAACCCACAGAACATTTTAAAATTTAATGACTGATAAATTCCTTTTGATTTTAATATCTCTTGTCCTGTTTAAATGGCCTCTCATTGGGATTCACTGAATTAGGAGGTACAGTAGCCTCTTCTTACCTGACAGCTATAAGCAGAATTATCATTCCCATCTCATGGGGATTCCAAATGTGCTGTCTTCAAAAGCACTCAGATTCTAATTCCAAAAATAATCTGGATACCTCCACTTTATCTCAAATCTGAGAATTCTCATATTGATAATTCTATATTAACAATATGATGCCCGAGCCCGCAGGTCTGAGACCCGCCCGGGCAACTTGGCGAGAGCTCATCTCTACAATAAATCAAAAATGAGCCAGGCATGGTAGCGCCCGCCTGTAATTCCAGCTACTTGGAAGGCTGAGGCGGAAGGATCACCGGAGCCCAGCAGGTCGAGGCTGCGGTGGCCAGGAGCATGCCACTGCACTCCGGTCTGGGCGACAGAGTGGGACTCCAACTCAAAAAATAAAATAAAATAAACAATATGAGTCCATAAGATAGACATACCCCAAATATGACTAAGCCCTATAGAAAGTCAAAAAACAAAAACAGAAATTTCCAAAGGGAGATGAAAAAGAGAGAGAAGGATTGCTGTAGATCTGAGAAGTGCATTGTGGTAAATTTATTTTTTGGCCCTAACTGGTAAAATTATTTTTTGTTCCCATGCTCTTCACCATGTAACTTTGAAATTTATCTTAAAAAGGGTTATATGTATTTCTCATCCTTTTGGATACAGCCTAAAACTTGCATTGGTTTAGAGTTTGCTAACTCTGTGCCAACACCCTAAATGGCACTGTGCATTCTGTTTGCCCTGATGCTCTTCAGCCATGTCATAAGAAGAACTGGAGAGACTCACAGAGTGAAAATGAGCCCAAGTCACAGCGGGGAGCCAAGCCTGGCAAGACCTGCAACTAGAAGGTACGTCATGCAGCTTGTCCACCCTGTTTCTGCCGTTCCCCTGTTGATCCACATGCATGGAATCAATAAATGCTTATGTCCAAATGTCACATAGATTTTGTGGTTATTGTGACAATAGCTACGTGATGCATTTATAAATTGAAGTAGGCAAAAGAAGTATTCTTCCCTTCTAGGAATCTGAAAAAAATATTTTCCTCTTCCTGAGATTGATTTTTTTATTCGTTCACTATGACAATCAGCAAATTCACACCTCATTGATTGAGAAGGTGTTACATTCAGTGAGTTCATTTCAGGTTGGTCACTGACTTTTTTTTCCCCTCACTATCATGGTAATAACTGTATTGACTTCCAAATGCTCACTACTACTCGAATGTGTTGGGCATAAAATGAATATATGACCTCATCTGTAAACTCGTGGGCTTAAATTAGATCACTGGTTCTTGAGCTGTTGTGGGACTCATGATTCCAAAGAGGGGTGTTTGGAGGCCCACAGCATGGTGGGGCAGAGGAGGAAAGCTGAACGACTGGAGTACTAACCTGTCAACCAGCAACACTCTGCTTATATCTGTGTTAGTTACAGAGATTTCATTTGGAAAATCAGTTTCATTGCTTTTTTTTTAAATAAAGATGCGGGATACAATTCAGACTTAGGTATACAAACGTTGATTATGCAGGTACCCTTGCCCCTCCCTCCCTAGCAGTTTCCCTCAACTGCCAATCCCACACCCCTCCCCTAACAGTTTCCCACTACTGCCAATCCCTTTCTTATAGTATTATAATTGTTCAAGATCCACTTATGAGTGAGAACATATGGTACTCTGTTCTTGGTTTCTGTGATAGAACACTGAGTATGATAGACTCTAAATCCATCCAAGTCGCTGCAAAGTCCATGTATCTGTCTTCTTTAGGGCTGCATAATATTCCATTGTGTATATGTACCACATTTTTAAAATCCAGTCCAGCTTCAATGGGCAATATGGGTGGTTCCATGTTTTTGCTAATGTGAATAGAAATGCAACAAACATAAGTGTGCAAGTATCTTTTTTTGTAGAATGATTTGAGTTCCTCTGGGTATATTCCCAATAGGGAAATTGCTGGGACACATGGAAGGTCAATTTCTAATTCTTTCAGAAATCACCACATCATCTTCCAAAGAGGTTGCACTAGTTTGCATTCCCACCAGCAGTGTAGAAGCTTTCCTTTTTCTCTGCATCCTCACCAGCATCTGTTATTGTTTTTTTTTAATTAATGATGGCCATTCTTAGTGGGGTTAGGTGGTTTAAAAATTAAAAACCACTAGACAAAATGCCTTTTAAAGTCTCTTCATACTGAAGCACTATGATTACATTTCTTGTTCTGACCACACCCTTTTCTTGATCTCTACTACCATGACTCTAATTTAAAACACCGTCTTCTAAACTCCTGCATTAACTTCCTATCATCAATCCCTGGTTTTAGCTGTAAATTGTGTCATTTCACTCCCCTGCTTTAAATTAGAGTAAACCCAGCTTCAGTGGGTTCTAAAGGCTCTGTCCCTCTCTCCAGTTCAATTTCCTGCACCATCCTTCATACTGGCTTAAAACACACCCAGCTCTTTCCCACCTCAGGGTTTTCTCCCTTGCTGTTCCCTCTGTGGGAAATGCTCTCCCCTTATATTCTTCTTACTCTTCAATCTCAGTTCACAAGTCAGCCTCTGAGAGAGGGTTTCTTTGATCACCCAAAGTACAGGAGGTCCCACCTGTCCCCACTCGTTCTGTAGGATAGCACACTGTTATTTCCTTTACACTTATAGAAGCATTTGTGGATCGTTTATACTATCTAACTTTCCATTAAGTATAAGCTTCAAGTAGCCAAATTGTCTTGCTGATTTCTGTATTCCTGGGACCCAAGCACTGCCAGGCACATAGTATATGCTCAACAATATGAATGAATAAACTAAAGAATGAATGAATGACCTTCTTAGCTTTTACCAAAACAATTTTTCCATCACCTTTCTATACCATATAGTATTTCCCTACAACATGTGATCCAAGCCACTGATATTCTTATCTCTGCTCTCTAAGTTATCCTCCTTAATTCACGCATAATGCACCTTATACTCCTGTACATCAGAATTTTCTCTTTCGACTTGCTTCATTCATCATACTTCCCTCTGCTTATTGTATTTTTTTTTGTAGGCCGATGGTCATTAATAGTAGGTTACAGGAGATTATTATCACGCTGACTCTGAATCTTAGAATTAGATTCCATTTAGAATAAAATTAATTCAGTAAAGGCCATCAGATACAAAGGAGATCAGATACCTGTAGAAGTAAATGTTCTATGCCCTTTGACCAAGGTAACTTTGCTTGAGGGATCATCCAGCAAACAGCTTATGGAACAATTACCTCCAGCAGACAGCTTATGGAACAATTAATTAAGAAAGATGTTAAGGAAAATAATAAAAATTTTCAAACCTGGAACTGAAATCTTCCCCACTGTTGGATGCTTCATCTCCATAACAAGGCCATTGTGTAATACCTTAAAATGGAAGAACAGAGAAAAAAATAATTTACAAAATAAAACTATCTTCAATCTTAAGGTATATGGATGGCCACCTATTCAATAAACATTAAAAAGAAGATATTGCAAAACACAGAGATGTTTAAGTGATCACTTGAAGGTAAACATTTGAGGTAAAATATTGTATAATACACTAAGTAAAGCTAAATAAATGACTAGAAGGCTAAGGACTAGAAAAGTACATTTCTACACAATCTTCCCCCTCTTAAAAATATTATTTGCTCCTAAATATAGCAGATGATTTCTATTCTTTCACCTATAGATATGCCTCTACTATTAAAGCTCAGTTATTTCCACATTATCTCCTGGCAGGTCAACTGCAGAAGGGCAGTGTGGGAGGAACCAGGACCTAGAACAGAGGAGCCCACTGAGGTGGCACACATGCTCCTGGAAATCTGTTCAGCAGAAGGTGTGAGGAGTCAGTGCTGTTTGAGGGTGAATCAGAGTAGCCAGAAGGCCCAGTGACTGCTGGAGGTGGAAAGATTCAGGGATGCTGTGACAAGCAAATGGGAAGAGCCAGTTGACAAGGAATCTGGAGGAGGTCCAGCTTGGAGAACTAAACAGTGAAGTTGAAACCAGGGATATTTTCAAGAATAGTTAATACCTTAATCAGAAATAGGACTCTACTATCCTGGAGCAAAAAAGCCAAAGACCCTATCCTAGACAGTTGATTAGGTTCTCATGCAGTAGGACCAAGAACAAAAGGTAGGCTTGGCTTGGGATGAAAACCTAAGGTCAGTTATTAGTTCAGGGACATCTGACGTGAGCCTGACTAGAGAAATGTAACTTGATGCTGAATCGCTTGACTACTGAAACAAACCTTCTTAAATCCCTGGCAAATGGAGGCTGGAATTTTTCCCAGAGTGTGGGCAGGAAAACAAAATCTGTAGTACCCTCCATCTACAGGTAGAGAAGAAGCTGAGGGCATGGAATCAAAATATAGAACATATAATTTGAATTATTAGAAGCAAAATGTTCTGTGATACACAAATAAAAATGCTTCAAAGTTTTTTCTTTAGTTTTTGTTTTGTTTTTTAAGAACTGGAGGCTACCTGGGTATACTGTCTCAAAGAACCCCAAATCTGCTACTGGAACCCAGGTAAGATATCTATGGGTACCTTACATATAAATTATGTCTTGCCTGCACTTCCTACCCAATGGAGAAACTCTCTCTTCTTGTCCTGTACTTGTATCTACAGGACAAATGCATTTCGGTGGCACAGTAAACTTATGAACCACAATTTCATGCTAACATCCCAAAGAGTGGCAATTGTAATTTTTCCACAGCATTTTGAGCTTCAGGTAAAAGCAAGATTTGCATATTCACCTTCTTACCATAATCTATTCACAGAGCCAAAGAGCATGGAATAAAGAACTAATGCAAACGTGTTCTCATTTGGAAAACTCAAGAAAAGAGATAAAATTCCTTGGGTTTTATCCATTTCTGGTGAGCATTTTGGTCACATTATGGAATAAATCATCAATAAGACAACTTCATGGATGACTTTTTAAGTTTAGAACTACGATTCTGCTATGACTAAATATTCTAGCTTCCACTGTTTTCTTTGGGAATGGTCACCACTCTTGGGGTGATGCTCTTTAAACAACTCTGTCAACCTCCCTCACTGAGGGTGATGCCATAGCATACACAGATCCTTTCTGCAGATGTTTTGCCTTTCTTTAGGGATCACCAGGTTTGTACCCAAGAGCTGGCCAGAGAAAATTCTTGTCAGTGTTAGAACTGTGCTATAATTTAATTCTGGTGTGGCTCGTTCTCAGCACCCGCCCAGCACAGCTTCCTCCTATGTGGGGGTGGGGGCTAAATGCCAACGGGAGGTGCTAAATCTCAGTTCTACTGAGGACAGGAACAAAAATACCGAGCTAAATTTCACTCAAAACAATTATCTGCACACTGAATCATTCTTCTCTCCTCGTATCTCTGTTGCCCTCCTGACTACCTCTTTGTAATAATACTGCAGTGCTACTCACGAAAGACAAAAGTGAATGTTCTTAGCTAAATATAACTTAACTGATAGTGTTGAAATTAATTAACGCTGAATTTTAATCGTGTAGCAAACGTTAAGTGTCAAACGTGAAAGGGTAGTTGGTAAAGGTCAAGGGACATATGTCAAAGTTTTGTGAAGCACAAGCTAGCAATTGATTGAAATCTTTTACGGAAGTAATTTGAGGAATGTACTTTCTCCACCCCTATGCCAATTGCTGTCTATATAGGATATTTCCAATATGAAACCTGAACCTTATGCCTTCCTTTGCATTGAAAACCACTCCGTTTTAGGCAAAGATATAAATTCTTCTTATGTTTGACAAAAGAAGTTAATCGCAGTTTCTTACTTGCTGTAGCATGCATCCAGTTATGAGGCAAATGGGCGGGACTGAGCCCCCATCTTCAAAAAGAACGGATTTTTTCCCCTGCTTGGTTGCCACCCACCTTTTTATGTAGTGTGAAGCCTATAAGATCCCATGGGCTTTCTTTCTGAATCAGATCAGATGATTCCAGAGAACAATGGGGGCTCTGGCAGTGCTGTCCCTGGAAACCCTGCCTAATGACTTGGAATCTTGGGAAACTCTCCAGCTTGTTTTGTGGGCAATATCCTGCTCTGCTTAGTAGCATATTAGAAGATTTTCAAAACCCAAGAATTCTGAGTCTTCTGTCTGAATTCTAACATAAATCCCTTCTGCTTCATTTCAGGCATATTGTCTCATCCAAACTTCATTGGAAATGGAGAAACTACTGCTTACCACCACTTGTATAACGTTTCTTTGGAACTGGTTATTAAATGTTTCAATTGCCCTTTCCTCATCTGGTCTCAACATCCCAATCTCTATCATCTTGACCTATAAACTTAATTTTAAAATGTTTCCTTTTTTGACCACTAACAATAAGTGGGGGACCTGATCTTCCAGAAACTTCAACTACAATTCTCCTTAAAAATATCCTGTCTCAAAGAGAACCCTGTGCCTTGATCCTCAGTCTGACCATTCAGGGCATTCTTTGTTGCATGTTGAATTTTTTCAAAATAAAGCAGGGACCTTCCTTAGAACTCTGTAGTGAATTTTGTCCATTTGGATATTTCTTTAGATTTTACTATTTTCTCCCTCTTTTTGCTTATTTTATACTTTCTAGATCTTTCATGATTTGGTAGCTCTTCTAAATTCCATTTCTTCTTAAAATTTCAAAAGCCTATTCTTGACAAGAATAGAATTGTATACAGTGCACCAACCTCTTTAGCAAAGTATCAGGCCTATTTAAAATAAGGTCTCTCTTCCTCGAGTGTTTTACAGATTGACAGCCTAATGACAGAGTCAAATGGTAATGTATTAATGATGGGGGGGGAAGAGTAAAATATATACCTTAAAGTAATGTGGGAAATAAAAGTTTAAGTGAAAGTAATAAAGTCTTTTTATAAAGTCCTATGGCAGGAATGGCAGAAGAAAATGTCTGTGATATAGCACTAGCAAGACAAAAATGCAAAATATAAAAATTGATGGCCTCTACATAGACAGTAAAAATCTTTATGCAAAGCAAGAGAAACACATTAAAACAAAAATAGCTTAACTGGCATACACAAATGATATGTGTAAAGACAACGTATAGTCTTTACACATTGTCTTTACACATATCAAAAATCAAATACCGCCAATGGCATTAGCTGGCAATAACTGCTATATGTCTGGTGTCATGAATATTATCTGGTAGACGAACAAAAGAGAACTGACCTATCCATTCAGTGTGAATACTGATATGACCTATTCATTCAATTCAATCAACACCCTAGAGTACTCATATGCTTGGCACAATGAAGAAACTGGCAGCAAAAACATGAATGAACTTGTATTAAAACTGTCTGTAATTAGAAGAGAGCTTAGAGAATAAGAAACCTGAGCCATTTTTTTATAAAACAGTTTAAGCTCCATAAAATAAAGGAACAATATCCAATGAGGAGCAAGCAAGTAACTCTGCCTATCTTGAAAGGAAGTTAAATGACCTAGGTCAACAAGGTCAGCAATGACCAGAGCACAAGATGACATTGAAATTAAATGTTAAGGTTAAAAATAACAACGATAGATGTAATGACAGCAGCTGTTGCTCAACAAAACTTATTAAGGGTCAGGCATTGTCTTAAGAGTTAAAAGTTGTTTCAGTTAGTTCTCTCATTAGCCAGACGAGGTAGGTATTATTATCTCCATATCTACCGATAAGGTCCTAGAAACTTAAAGAGATTAAATGCCCAATATTTCACCATTAATAAGTGGCTGATCTTGGATTATTACTTGGGTGTATCTGACCCTCAGCACTTTGCCAGGTTCCTGGCATTGGATATGGCCAAAGGAAAAATGGAAGAGCATAATCTGATTTACCATTAAAATAACTAGGAAATGTGGTCAATTCTGTGAAACAAATAATTCAGTGGGGAAAGAAAATCAGTTAAATGGATTGCACGGCACCATGTGGTCCAATTAGTTAAGAAACCGAGTCATTCCCTTGTAGGTAGGCAGGATAATCTGGTATCACAGATACAAAGACCATGAAAAGAAGAAGGATTTGAAGGAGACAGACACAGTGGGTGATCTTGGGCAAGATATTTAAGTGCTCAGAGGCTCAGAACCTCCATCAATTAAAAGGGGATAATATCTCTTTCTAAGGAATTTTTGAAGACTAAGTGAGATGATGAATATAAAGCCTTGAGCATAGACCCTAGTACAGAGGATGCTCACAAGAAATGGCAACTGTTTTCACTATAATGTAGATAGCCTCAAACTCTACTCTAGCAAATACCAGCTATATGGCTTTGGGGTACATTCATTCATGCAACAAACACATGTTAAATGTGTTCACAATAGCATATGATAATCAATAATAAGTATCAAATACATATGAATGTGTCAGGCATTATTAAGTGCTGAGGAAAAAACTATGCCATAGAAAAAACAAGATCTTGTCCACAAGAAGCATTCAGCCCTGTAAGGGAGACTTTCAAATTAAGTGGTAAATACTGAGCTGTTACTGTTACATCATAATATCTGGTTTATTCCCTGCTATATGTCTGGTGCCATGAATATTATCTGGTAGGTGCTCAACAGCTATTCTTTTAAATTAAGTTGAATTAACAGTAAGTTGCAGGGGTGGCTCCTTTGGTTTCATTATTTTATAGGAGTAGAGAGAGAGTGCACTTTGTTCTAAGCTTTTAATGAATTCCCAGAGTTCTCTAGACACAAAACTGTTTTACTAAACTTCAAAAACATATTCATTGTTACAAACTTATCTATCAAGTTCCATTGTTACCTTACAATTCTCTCAGTTTCCTAAAGCAGCTTCCAGCTGTCTTGAATCTGCCATAGATATTGCACACATTTTAAGACATTCCAGAGGCCATGCTGAGAAGCTCTATAAGGACCACGATCAATACTAGTTCTTTTTTTTTAAGGTACTTATGAATTCAGCAGAAACAATGGGCCCATACATTTATATATGCAAAATGAATCTACCAAACTTGAAGAAAATAGTCATAGGATTTTTCTTTATTAGGAATACTCAGAAAACCATTTCCAAACCATACAATAATATAAAAAAAGTGAATATCATTCATTTTACTTTCCATTTTATCAATCTAATCATTAAATTTGCATAATAGAAAAATAACTAGAACAATATTTTTAAATTTACATAACTAAAGAAAAATTTACAATTACTACATTAAAAAGTTAATTTTAATTTTTTTGAAAACTATTTCTGAAAACTGACCTCAAAAAATTTTTAAAAACATGAATTCTTGAAAAAATTTTATGAGAAAACATGTAAAACACTAACTTTACTTAAATAGCAGAAATCAGATTTAAAAGCTGGCATTCTCGGTTTTCTTATTTGAAACAATTACTGTAACTAGGATTCTGGATTAAGATGACTGACATGAGTCAGCTAGAGTGAGTTTCTCTTACAGAGTTAACCAAAATAGAGAGAGTTTCCTCAGCACACAAAGAGGAGCAGATTCAAAAGCATGCCTCATGAGTTTCCGAAGAGTAATAATATCCACTAGAGCAAAAAAAAAAAGTCACCGACCTGGACTGGAACTGGCCAGACTGGAACTGGCCAGAGCCTCTCCTGCACCACCACAGTCTCTGAACAAAGTGGGAAAGGTGAGTGATGAAAATTTGGAAGTTCTGTATTCCTGCCAGGAACTTGCAGGCCTCTCTCAGCCTTGTGGGATCCCTGCCCCTCACAGGAGACTGCCTTCCCCATACACAGCCTGCTGTAGAGTGGTGCAGAAAAAAAAGTCTTGAGCAGCCACCATTTCCCAGAAACTCAACCCTTGCAGCATGGAGTGGTTGCTTTCCAGTCAGCTTGGGAAGGGTACAGGACCCAAGGGCAAACTCCCAGAGCTGCAGACAGTTCCTGGCTAGGCTGGTTGCCTAAGAATACCTGAGGCCCAGAGATCTTGACATTCAGATATTCAGATCACAGATTGCCTGAGGCCAAGGCAAGAGGGAGAGTGGGACCATTGTCATAGCAACCTCTCACTCCCCTTGTGAACTCTTCTGGACCTACTCTGCACAACAGTGCTACCCCAGTGGCCAGGGATTCCCTTCTAGTCTCCATTCCATTGGAACAGCTAAGAGTGCACATTTGCAGGGAGCTTCATCTTCTTTTCCTTGCAATACCACAGAAGGCTCAAAACAGACAGAAAACTTGGGAAATCCCCAGAGCCCCATCCTCAGCCTAGGTTGCCTGGGCATTACTTGAAGCAACACTCATCAAATAGAAATCCTACAGCCATCATCATGGCCAGCTTTCTCCTGCAAGTGCCACCTCCTGGCCAAAGGTCAACAGTATAGCCAACCACACTGAATACAATACCTCAGCTTTGGGGAAGCCCAGATCCCAAGCACCAACTCTCAACACTCTTCAAACAACTCCAAGCCACTCAGGATGCTGTGAGCCAGTGCAGGCACTCAGCACAGAGCTGCCATATCTGATAACTGAGAAACTCACCACAACAAAGCTATATATAACCAGAGAAACCCTACAGTGCCTATGTCAGCCCCTGCCAACCACAGATAAGAAAAAATTGTCTACCCAAATGAGAGGGAACCAGAAAAATAATTCTGACAATATGAAAAAACAGAGTTCTCCAAAACCTCCAAAAGACCACACCAACTCCTCAGCAATGAACCCTAACCAAAATGAAATTGTTGAAATTACAAACATAAATATAAAAGGTTAATGATAAAAATTGGTTGATGAGTTTAAGGAGAAAGGTGAAAACCAACATTTAAAAATAATTTTTAAAAACTATTCAGGACATAGATGAACAGATTTTTTAAAAACCATACACATACAACCCAAATATCTGCTGCCTATAAGAGACCCACTTAACTCACCAAGACTCCTATAGACTCAAGGTAAAGGGGTGGGGGAAAATATTCCACATAAATGGAAACCAAAAGCAAGTAGAAGTAGCCATTCTCATATTACATAAAATAGACTTTAGCTTAGCAACAGTTAAAAAAAAAAAAAAAGACAAACATGGCTATTACACAATGATACAGGGATCAATCCAAAGAGAAAGCATAGCAATTTAAAAAAAATATATATGCACCTAACACCAGAGCCCCCAGATTTATAAAATAAATTCTACTAGACCTACAAAAAAAAAGAGAGAGAGATAGAGAGCAATTCATTAATAGAAGACTTCAACACTTTATTGACAGCAATAGACAGATCATCAAGGCAAAAATATCAACCAAGAAATAATAGCATTAAACAGAACTCTAGAGGAAATGGAACAAACAGACATCTAGAGAACATTTCATCCCCAAACTACAGAATACACATTTTTTTCATCAGCACATCAAACATTCTCCAAGATAGACCATATGATAGGCCACAAAGGAAGTCTCAATAAATTTAAAAAAAAAAAAAAAATCGTAACAAGTACCACCTCAGACCACAGTGGAATAAACTAGAAATTAACTAATTCAAGAAAAACTTGTGAAACCAAACAAAGATATGGAAGTTAAACAATTTGCTCCTGAATGACTCTTTGGTCAAAAATAAAATCAAGATAGAAATTTTAAAATTCCTTAAGTGAATAAAAACAATGAAACAAGTTATTAATACCTCTGGGACACAGCCAAAGTTGTGCTCAGAGGAAAATTTATAGTGCTTAAGGCCTACATTAAGGAGACTGAAAGATCACATATCAACAACCTAACTGACATCACACCTCAAGGAACTAGAAAAACAGGAACAAACCAAACTCAAAGCTGCAGAGGAAAAGAAATAATGAAGATCAGAGCAGAACTAAATGAAATTGAAATTTAAAAAAAATACAAAGGATCAATGAAACAAAAAAATGGTTCTTTGAAAAGATTAAACAAAATTGATAGACCATTAGCTAGATTAATTAAGAAATGAAGAGAGAAGACTCAAAAATGATTTTTAAAAAAGACATCACAACTGAGATGATGGAAATTCAAAAGATCAATCAAAAATGATTTTAAAAAAAGACATCACAACTCAGATGATGGAAATTCAAAGATCACCCAAGACTAATATGAACACCTCTCTGTGCAAACAACTAGACAATCTAGAGGAAATGGATAAATTCTTGGAAACATATAACTCCCCACCTTGAATCAGGAAGAAACAGAAACCATGAACAGACAAATAATGAGTAGCAAGATTGAAACAGTAACTAAAAGTCTCCCAACAAAAAAGGGTCCAAGACCTGATGAGCTCACAGCTGAATTCTACCAGACTTTCAAAGAAGAACTGGTACCAATTTGACTGAAGCTATTTTACAAGATTGAGGAAGAGGAAATCCTTTCTAACTCATTCTACAAGGCCAGTATCACTCTGATACCAAAGTCAGGAAAAACTATAATAACCAAAAAAGAAAATTACAGCCAATATCCCTGATGAACATAGATGCAAAAATCCTCAACAAAGTATTAGCAAACTGAACACAACATCACATGAAAAAAAAAACCCACAGCCAAGTGCATTTTATCCAAGAAATGCAAAGGTGGTCCAACATACACAAATCAACAAACATGATCCACTACATAAACAGAGTGAAAACAAAAATCATATGATCATTTTCATAGATGCAGAAGAAACATTTGATAAAATCCAGCATGTCTTCAAGATAAGCATCCTCAGCAAAATAGGAATAAAGGGAATATTACTCAAAATTGCAAAAGCTATACACAACAAACTCACAGCCAATGTCACTCTGAATAGAGAAAAGTTGAACACGTTTCCCCTCAGAACTGAAACAAGGCAAAGATGCTCAATTTCACCACTACTATTCAATATAGTACTGGAAGTCCTAGCCGGAGTAATCAGGGAAGAAAAAGAAATAAAAGGTACCGAAGTTGAAAAAGAAGAAATCAAACTATTTCTGTATACTGACAATATGATCACATACTCAGAGAACCCTAAAGACTCCTCCAAAACTTGATAAATTAATACAGTAAAGTTTCAGAATAAAAAAAAATCAGCACACACAAATCAGTAGTGCTACTAACTGACACTAGTAGCCATCAAGCTGAGATCCAAATAAAGAACTCAATTTTACTTACAATAGCTGCCAAAAAAGCTAAAATACCTAGGAATATATTTAAGGAATATATTTAAGGAGATGAAAGATCTCTAAAAGAAGAACTACAAAATTCTGATGAAAGAAATTGCACAGGACACAAGCAAATGGAAAAACATCTCATGCTCATGTATTGGAAGAATCCATATTATTAAAATGACCATATTAACCACATTATCCAAAGTAATCTATGAATTCAATGCAATCCCTATCAAACTACCAGCATCATTTTTTTTTTTTTTACAGAATTAGAAAAAACAATCCTAAAATTCATATGGAACCAAAAAAGAGCCAGAATAGCCAGAGCAATCCTAAGCAAAAAGAACAAAAATGAAGGCATCGCATTACCTGAAATCAAATTATACTACAAGGCTGTAGTAACCAAAACAGCATAGTACTGGTACAAGAGCAGTCACATGGACCAATGGAACAGAATAGAGAATCTAGAAATAAAACTGAATACCTATAACCAATCAATTTTTGACAAAGCACACGAAAACATACACTGGGACACCCTATTCAACAAATGGTGCCGGGAAAATTGGATAGCTACATGCAAAAAAAATGAAACTTGATCCCTGTCTCTACCCATATACAAATATTAACACAAGATGGTTTAAAAACTTAAATGACAGACCTGAAACCATAAAAACCCTAGAAGAAAACCTAGGAAAAACTCTTATGGACATCAGCCTTGGCAAGGAATTTATGGATAAAATCCTGAAATCAAATGCAACTACAACAAAAACAAGTGAGATTTAATTAAACTAAAAACCTTCAGAAGCAAATGAAATAATCAACAGAGCAAACAGACAACCTACAAGAGTGGGAGAAGATACTTGCAAACTATACATCTGACAAAAGACGAATATCAGTAACTACAAAGAACTCATACAAATCAGCAAGAAAAAAGCAAATAACCCCATTAACAAATAAGCAAATGACATTTCTCTAAAGAAGATATACAAATGGCCAACAAACATATGAAAAAATGCTCAACATCACTCCTCATAAGGGAAACACAAATTACACATCATCAGGGAAACGCAAATTAAAACCACAATGAGATTCCACCTTACACCAGTCAGAACGGTCATTATTAAAAAATCAAAAAACAGTCTTTTGGTTCCTGAGCTGCAACCATGGCAGTTGGCAAGAATAAGCACCTTATGAAAGGTGGAAAAAAGGGAGCTGAGAAGAAAGTGGTTGCCCCACTTTTGAAGAAAGATATGAAAGCACCTGCTATGTCCAATATAGGAAATATCGGCAAAGCATTAGTCACCAGGACTCAAGGAACCAAAATTGCATCTGATGGCCCTGCCTCAAGGATCATGTATTTGAAGTGAGGCTTGCCAACCTGCAGATAGATGTATAGTTCAAGGTGATGACTGAAGATGTTCAGGGCAAACACTGTCTGACTAACTTATGGCACGGGCCTTATCTGTGACAAAATGTGCTCCATGGTCCAAAATGGCAGACCATGACTGAAGGAAACGTTGCTTCCTCTGTTCTGTGTTGGTTTTACTATCAAAATGCAACAATCAGATGTGAAAGACCTCTCACACTCAGCACCAACAGGTCTGCCAGGTCCAGAGAAGATGACAGAAATCATGATCCAAGAAGTGCAGACAAATGACTTGAAAGAAGTGGTCAATAAATTTATTCCGGACAGCAATGGAAAAGACATAGAAAAGGTTTACCAATCTATTTAACTTCTTCATGATTTCTTTGTTAGAAAAGTAAAAATGCTGAAGCAGTCCAAGTTTGAATTGGGAAAACTCACAGAGCTGCATGGTGAAGGTAGTAGTTTTGGAAAAGCTACCAGGGACAAGACAGGTGCTAACGTTGAATGAGCTGATGGATATGAAACATCAGTCCAGGAATCTGTTTAAAATTCAGGTCTTTAATAGTGAAAAATAAAAAATCTTATTTGTGGAAGAAAAAAATAAAGAAACTCCACTACTATCTACCCTAAGGAACAGAGGTCATTATATTAAAAAAGACACCTGCACCTTTGTGTTCATCGCAGCACAATTCACAATTGCAAAGGTGTGGAATCAACCTAAGTGCCCAACAACCCATCGGTGGATAATGAAACTGTGGTACATATACACCGTTGGATACTACACAACCATAAAAAAGAATGAAATCATGCCCTTTGCTGCAACATGATGGAGCTGGAGACCGTCATCCTAAGTAAATTGACTCAGAAACAGAAAACCAAACACCACAAGTTTTCACTCATATATGGGAGCTAAATGGTCACAAAGACAGAAATAATAGACACTGGGGACACAAATAAGGGGAGAGGAGGGTGGTTAGGCTTCAGAAACTTCCTATGGGGCACAATGTTCACTATCTGGGGAATGGGCCACCTGAGACCCAATCCCCACCATTACACAATATGTCAGCATAATGAATATGGGTGTGTAACCCGATTCTAAAATAAAAATAATAAAAAAAGAAACAATTACCGTAACTAAACTTTATTCTTCCACACTTACTTTGTGTTATGTTTTGATGAACAAAAGTTCTTAATTTCAGGATTTTCACAGCTACTGGATATTTTTTCTTTACGTTCTTCACTTTTTATGACATATTTAAAATATTCTTTCCTATTCTTAGGTGATAAAGATTTATCCTAAATGTTCTTATTTTAAACCTTGATCCATTCATAATAAAAACTCACAGAAATTAGTGATTAAGGGGAATAAGCTCAAGTTGTTAAAGAGCATCTACAAAAAAAACTAAAGCTAACATAGTATTTACTGGTGAAATACTGAATGCTTTTGCTCTAAGATCAAGAACAAGGCAAGAATGTCTGTTCCCACTACTCTTATTCAACAGTATAAGTTCTAGTCACTGTAAAACATCAAGAAAAAATTTAAAGCATAAAAGCCATGCAGACTGGAAAGAAAGAAACAAAAGAAAAATTAAATAAAAATAAAAGGAAGAAACACAAAAAGGTACATACTAAAGGAAGAAAAATTTAAAAAGGAAGCAATTGTACAGATGGCACAATTGCTAACAGAAAACCCCAAGAAATGTGAAAAAAAAAAAAATACCCCTTGAACTAATAAATGAGGTCTGCAAGTCTCAGGATACAAGACCATACAAAGATCAATCACATTTCTTTATATCATCAATTAACATGTGGAACCCAAAATTTAAAACAATACCATTAACAATCACTAAAAAGAAAATGAAACACTTAGATATAAACTTAACAAAACATGTATAGACTCTGTATACTGAAAATTACAAAGTGCTGAAAAAAAATCAAACAATACTTAAGCAAATGGAGAAGCATACCATGTTTATGAATTGGAAGACTCAACATAGCAAATATATCAATTTTCCCAAAATGTATGGTCTTAATGCAATTTATACCAAAACCCCAGCAAAGTTTTCTGTAGACATAAAAGGAGCTTATTTTAAAATTAATATGGAAAGACACAGGCCTCAGAGTGGCTTAAACAATCTTGAAAATAAGAAAGTAAGAGAGAGTTACTCTACCTTATATAAACATATACTACATAGGTGTTAGACACTAGATAACTACTAAGAGAATATAGTATTAGCAAAGGGATGGATACATAAATCAATGTAACAGAATAGAGAACCAAGAAATAGACCTATACAAACATGCCCAAATGATTTTTGACAAAGGTACAAAAGCAATGGAGGAAGGGTAATCTTTTCCACAAATAGTACCAGAACATTTGTACTGGAATTGGCAGCAAAACAAACCAGCTTCAACCTAAATCTCACATTTTATACAAAATTAACTTAAAACGGAAATGAAAAATGAAAAACTATACAACTTAGGAAAAAACTCTTTGGAATTCCTCTGCAGAAGATCATCCCTTATAAACAGGGATGAAAATATAGTCTACTAATGGGAAAAAATATTTTCAAACAATATATCTGATGAAGAGCTAGTATCTAGTACATATAGAAAAAACTCTTACTTAGCAGTAAAAAAAAAAAAAAAAAAATACACACTACAGTCAGAAAACAGGCAAAAGACAAGAACACATATGTCACCAGAAGATATATAGATAGCATATAAGCATGTGAAAAAAATGTTCAAAATCATAAACCACTAGGGAGATGCAAATTAAAACCACAATTATCATTTATAATAGCCAACAACTACAAAGCACACAGATTTATTTCAACTGGTGAATCATTAAGCAAACTGTAGTACATCCCTATATGGCATACCCTTCAGCAATAAAAAGGGAGGGGAAAAAAAACTATTGAATCATACAACAACCTGCCTGAATCTTGAGGGAATTATGCTGAGAAAAAAGCCAATTCTAAAAGGTTACATAGTATATGATTTTATTTGCATAACATTCTTGGAATGACAAAATTCTAGAAATGGAGAACAGGTTAGCGGTCACTAGAAGCTAGAGGAGAGATGGGAGTGCAGGGGAGGGAAGTACACGTGGCTCTAAAAGGGCATGAGGAGAGATTTCTGTGGTGATAGAACTATTCTTTATCTTCATATCTTCACTATATACCAACGTCAAAGCCCAGGCTGTGATACTGTACTACATTGTTGTAAGAAGTTACCACTCGGAAAGTCAGTTCTTACATGGGCTCTGTATTATTTCTTACAATCACATGTAAATCTTCAATTGTCCCAAAATACATAAAACATTTTTACTTTCATATTTCAGTTTTTAAAAATATGGAATTAAATTATGTGCATGATGCGAGAATGGATTTAATTTCATTTCCCCCCTAGAAACCACCTTTGAGCAGTCCTTCCTTTCCTCATCAATTGTAATACCAACTCTGCTGTATCATTTCTGTGTATGTTGGTGTTGTTTCTGGGCTCTTTGTTCTGTTCTGTGGGTCTGTCAGCTCCGTTGGCAATACCACAGTGACTAAATCACTGTACCTTCACAGTAAGTATCAGTATTTCATCTAGCAAGATCTCTCTTCCACCTCTGCCTTATTCTTTGTCTTCAGGGGTTTGTGACCCATTATAATTCTCAATAAATTTAAAAGTCAGCCTATCAAGTTCCAGGAAAGTCCTATTAGGCAAAAATTATATTCTTACTATATTATCTTACTATCCATTAAACATTTACCTTAATAATTTCAATTTACTTAAGTAATATTTAATATTTGTATACAGTGTTAGCATTTTTCATAAAGATTGTATTTTTCATTAGATGTATCCCTAAGAAAAGTAATACATTTAAACTGCCTATATAAAATGTATCCTTTTTAGAAAAATAAAACTTTCTGTGTATTGTTAGTATATAGAAATAGGCAAACAATCTTATTAACTATTTAATAAGAATTTGCAGAATATGTTGAATTTTCTCTCAGTAATTATAGTTTGGTTTTTCCTATTCAATCCTTATACCTTTTACTCTGTTTTCTCATACTATATTGCTGGCTAGGAACACTGATGAATAGAGTGTTAATAGAAAATATTTTAATTTAGTTCCTAATTTTAAAGGAAATTTACTTAATGTCTTAACACTGAGCATGTTTGTACTTTATCAAGTCATGGAACTTATTCCTAATTTGAATGAAACTTTTATTTTTAGCTAAAAGTAAATACTTCTAGCAAATGCTTTTTACCCATCTATTGAGAGGATCATATAATCATTCTCCATTAATCTGCTAACATGATGGGCTAATACATTTTCTAATGTTTAACCAAACTTACGCTTTAGGAATAAACTTATTTTTGAGTTCTATTTGGTAATGCTTTGTTTAAAATTTTCTTGTGTCTATTTTCATAAATAACTCTGGCCTGTAATTTTCCTTTCTTATATTGCCCTGTTTGGTTTTAGTATCAACAGTAACTATTTTATAAAGTGAGTTAGAGTAATCCTTCTCTTCCTATCTTCTGAAAGTGTTTGTGTAAGGGTGGAATTATTAGGTCCTTCAACAACCAGTGAAAACTCACCTGCAAACTATTTGGAACTGGTCCTTTATCAGTAAGGTTTTTAAACACTAATTAATTTTTGATAGATAAAAGACAATTCAGATTTTCTCTTTCTTCCCAAGTTTCAATAATCCAGTTTTCTAGGATTTTATCATTTCATTAAGTTGTCAAATTTTTGGTCTTAAAATTGTTCATTACTTATGATACAATTTTAGAATATGTACAGTTTTGTGGGGAATTAAAATTTGTACTGCTACAAGGGACTTGAACAGTAGCGTATTTTGTTTTAAAGTCTGCAGTGTCTTATATTACTAAAGCTACACTAGCTTACTTTTGGTTTGTATGCTCTTCATATATCATTTTATGCCTATTTAGTCAACCTAAGTTAAGTGTGTCTCTTGAAAATAGAAAATTGCAAAATGTATTCTATTTTTGTCTTTTAACTGAAGAATGTGCTGCATTTGCATGAATTGGGATTATTGATGCTTTAACTGACTTTAGCTCTTATGTAGTGCCTGCTTTATATCCTACTATAAAAATATTCCACTTTGCCTTGTTTGAGATTGATTGAGATTGTTTTCTCACACTCAGTTATTCTTTGTTGACTAGTTTGGAAGGTACATACTCTATCTTTTTACTATGCTTTTCCTCCAGAAATTTTAATGTGCATATTTAACTTAATAAAATTAAAATGTGATCAATACCTATCCAATTATCCCCTATCAATTTATATGCCAGATATTTCCAAACTGTCTTGGCTCCTGATATTCTTTGTGTCTCAGTAATTTTTTCACAGTGACCACAGGCAAAATGGAAAACTTTCAGCTTTGTTTATTAAGTAATTTTGTTTAACTTAATAAGTAATTAAGTGAAAGCATCTTAGTATGTATTTATGCCTAAATAACTGAGAAGTCACTTTACAAAGTAATAGGCAGGCCTGGCTCGGTGGCTTAGCCTGTAATGCCAGCACTTTGGGAGCCCAAGGCAAGTGGATTGCCTGAGCCTGTGGGTCTGAGACAAGCCTAGACAAACTTGGCAACTCCTCATCTCTACAATAAATAAATAAATAAATTAGACAGGTGTGGTAGCACATGCCAGTAGTTCTAGCTACTTAGAGGGCTGAGGCAGAAGGATTGGCAGAACCCAGCAGGTCAACGCTGGGGTAGCCATGAGTGTGCCACTACACTCCAGCCTGGGCAACAGAGTTAGACTTCAACTCAAAAAAAAAATAGTAATAGACGTAAATTAAAACAAAAAGTAATATCTTTACTTCAATTTTCACAACTATTACTTTCTAATAGCATATGTGCACATGTTAGGCACTAAACAATGTCTTAAATATCGGAATTAAACTGGATACCTTCATTCATATTTTTTATTTATTTATTTATTATTTTTTAAATGTGGGGTACAATTCAGGGTCAGGTATCTACATTGTCATTATGCAGGTACCCTTCTTGATGAGGTGTGCCCCCTCCCCATTCATATTTCTTATTTCATACTGGTCTTCTCCTGATACTTGCTCTTTTTTTATAGCCACAACTACACGAAAATTCAGTTTGATAAAGATGTTATTAAAAGGAATGCGATGTGATTCAGTGTTGAAGCTGTGAACTATCTTGATCTAGCATTCTGTGCTGTGTCCAACAGATGTTGTTGTGTTTCACTAGAAAACATAAACATCCTTCAGTGCGCCTGTGTGTTCACTGGGATGTTATGGGTTCCTCAGTATAGTGTGGGAACCACAGTTACATGCAATTGTGTTCAGCATTTTGAATCTTTCTTTTTATAATTTGGATATTAAGCATTATCAATACTGTTTTTCAAAACTATTTTTAGTTTACTAGATGTTTATTATAATTTTTTATCATCATTAAAAAAAAATCTTAGGCCTTCCTTCAGTGGTTGTATTCCCTCTTCCTATAGAATGTTCTTTAGAATTTCCTTAGTCATCTGTCAATAGTAAATTCTCTTGGTTTTTAAATTTCTTAAAGTTACTTTATTTCACTTTCATTCCAAGAGAGAGTTATGATGGCTATACATTTCTAAGCTGACAGTTATTTTCTGTTGACACATTGATAACATTTTTCCCACAATCTTCTGATTTTCACTGTTGCTTTCAAAAAGTCAGCCATAAGTCTAATTATCAGTGTTTCATAGTTAATCTGTATTTTTCCTCTAGCTGATTTAAAAGTCTTCTATCTTTGGCTTTCTGCAGTTTAATCACCATCAGTCTAGACCTGAACTGCTTTTTATTTAATCTATCTATTTTTTTTATCTTTTTAGAGACGAGGTCTCACTATGTTGCCTAGGGTGGTCTTTAACTCCTGGGCTCAAGCAATCCTCATGTCTCAGCCTCCTGAAGTGTTGGTGTTATAGGCGTGAGTCACAGTGGCTGGCTTTTATTTATTTATTTATATTTTTTGTAGATTTTATTTCATCTATTTATTCTTCAGGACTTCCTGAATCTGAGGAATTATGTTTCCAGAAGTTTTGGAAAATCCCTAACCATGTTCAAATATTGCCTCTACCTACTCTCTCTCTATTGTGTCTAATTAGATATATGTATGCATATATTAGCTATATAGTAGACAAGATCACTCTATATGTCTCTGCATCTCTTATATTTCCTGTCTCTCTGCGTTGAATACTAATTAATTTATTCAAATTTATGTATCAGCTCATGAACTCTCTCCTCTACTGTGTCTAATCTACTATTTAATTTGTCCACCCTGTAGTTGTATTTTATTCAGAGATAATTTGCATTTTATTTTTCCAGCTGCTCAAAGGTACCACCAAAATAGAATCACATTAAATTAAATTTTCTAGTTGGTGATTTTTGAGTCCCTGAGTAGAATTAATTCCTGCTCTGTATGCAGGACAATAGGTTTATGACTAGGACATGTCATGGGAGATTTTCTCTTTATATTTTTCCTGCAAGACCCAAAGTCAAAACAGGGTAGAACCTCTATTGTTCCTTTCTCCAGACTTTAGTGCAGATTTAAAATTTTATTTTCTGTTTTGTTTTTCACCTAGTTCATACTTTGAGAATGCTGACTTTTGATATCCTAGTTTTTTTCTGAAGTTTCTCAATCAGATACAGTGGCTCATACTGGTAATCCCAGTGCTTTGGGAGACCAAGGCAGGAGGATCACTTGAAGCCAGAAATTTGAGACCAGCCTGGGAAACATAGGAAGACCCTGTTTTTATTTTAAAAGTAGAAGAAGAAGGAGAAATTTCTATTTTATTTCATCTCTCTTCTAGTGTGGGCTTCAAGATTTCTGTTTCATCCCCATTTCTTATGGCTCATAAAGTCCAAATTCTAATCAAAAGGTATTAGCAAATGCTGATTCTAGTGCATTCTACTCATTTTTGTTCTAATCATTTTTGTGCCAGCAGGATTTCTCTGGTTATGTAGTCCTCCATATCGTCAGAAACAGAAGTACTTCAGATATCACTATATCCTCTTGAAAGTACATTTTGAGTCTTAATTTGGTACTCCAACTTTTTCCAAGATTAATTAGCCCAGGAAACAAGAAAAATAACAACTATTAAATAAAGACAAAATACAATAAAATCCAGTAAAAAATAAACGTGATTTATGAACTTTAAAGTCAGGATATTAGAAGTCCAGACTTACATCTTTAATTTGATCCTTCTTGGCAGTGGGGGCTTTAATTAAATTATCCCAGAACGAAATTTACAAACTTTGTTGCAAGGAAGCATTTCTTTCCTTTCCAGCACAGGGTGTGCAAAGCCCTGAGAAAGGAACCTTTCCAAGAGGTGGCCAGCAGGGTGATTGTGTGTGCTGTCTTCACTTAGCAAGAACCAAATAACGCCTTCATTCTTTGGAGCTTTCCAGTTGCCCAGTGGGAACACTGTGAGTTTTGATGAGTCCTGAGAACAGGTCAGGAGGTTGTAAAAGTATCATCTTTCTGACTGGATTTAGTGTTCTTTTCGCCAGAGACTTTAGGCAAGATTTGGGTGTCCAGTCTAAGAAGTAGAAGCTATCTACATTATTTAATGAAATAGTTCTTGATCCTCTTCAGAAGTCATTCAAGTAAACATTTTTCTCATAATGTTCATTTGTTGATCAAGAAATCATCACTTAAATGTGGATCACTGCCAACCATTCTATTTTTTTTTCTCCAGAAACTGAAGTAAGAAGAGTATAGGAAGGAAAAACCAGTTGGACAAAAATATAGCGTAGCAAAAGAAAATGTATGTGAACTCTCTGAGAGGGCAGAGTTTTCTAAATGACATCTCAGGGTTAGACAGTGTAAACAACATGAATGTAAAGAAAGGACAGGGTGAGTTTGAGAGGATAGTAGTTGGCACCTGCCTGTTATTTAGGGGTCAATTTGCATGCTCTGGTTCATCTCAACTGTATTGAGACCCAGTGAAATAAGTCTTCTTTTCTTTTTTCTTTTGAGTAGGAGTCTCAGTCTGTTTTCGAGGCTGGAGGGCAGTGGCACACTCACTGGCCACCCCAGCATCGACCTGCTGGGCTCCGGTGATCCTTCCACCTCAGCCTTCCAAGTAACCAGAACTACAGGCATATGCTACCAAACCCAGCTAATTTTTTTTTTAAATTTATTGTAGAGATGAGGTCTCACCAAGTTGCCAGAGCTGGTCTCGAACCCAAGGACTCAGGCAATCCACTTGCCTCAGCCTCCCAAAGTGCTGGGATTACAGGCTGAGTCACTGACCCCAGTCAGGTTTTCTATTATCTCTATTGTATATATGAAGACACAGATTTGAGGAGGTAATATGATTTGACTAATAAGTAGAGAGGAAACGTGTCTATCTGGCAGCAGAGCCTACAATCTTTCCACCACTCTATGCTGCCTCCAAACTGTTCAGCACAACATCCCACTATAATAAGATTCTAGTGTTCCTGATCTGAGTGTAACACAGACATAAGGAGAAAGTCACTGGGGACACAGAATATTCCAAATGACTGACATTAGCAATTTGTCACTTCTTCTGTTGGTGCAAGGTGCTGCCTAAGAAAATCATGTACAGTAAGAAACAAAGCAATATTTTACAGAGGCCTTCCTCTCTGTCTCCTTGATGGTAGTGTGTTGTAAACTCTATTGAAATTAAATCTCCTTTGGGATCTAATAGCGACAAGGCATCTTCTTATCTGGTGTAGTAATGCTTTTTCCCTTAGTAAGTCCATAGATATACGAAGGATAGAAGGATGTAACAAAGCGTTAACATCTGCTTCCTTAATAACTTCTTCTTTAATAAAATCATGCCTGCCAAATATGTTTGAGATTCATTATCATCTTGACACAGTATGATACAAGTTTACCGGGAGAGATTTTCGGCATCAGGAAACCACAGAGGAAATGAAATGGTGGCACACACAATATCTAAACAGCCACAAAGCAGGAGAGCAGTTGATAAATGTGACGGTTACTCAGTCCTCTACCATGAGGAAGCAATATTGTTTGCTTGCTTTATGTCAACCATCAAAAGAACCATAACCAAGAGGCAATCAAGCGACAGTCCTGTGGTCACAGAAAGATCATGGACACTGCATACTGCATCCTCCTTGTATCTGATGCATTATTCAAAAAATTTTCTCAGGTTCAAAAAACAACAGAACTGTGATAATAATTAACATATTTCTAAGACTTAAAAGCACCAAGATGATAATTAACATATTCCTAAGACTTAAAATCACTAAAATTCAATAAATTCTGTTTGCATTCTACATTTTGGTTTGGTTTTCATGGGAATTTGTGTTGATAGGAAAATATTTTGCTTGTTGCAGGCAGATGCATGTTTGCTCCAGGGCAGGCGATAAGGAGAACTATTTTAGGAAGGAGCCTGTGTGACCAGGCATGGAGGAGATAATATTAATAAGCATAAGCAGGGTCGCTGAAAACTTTGTGGGCAAGTGACCCTTTAGATATGCCAAGAGATTTATCAGCGAGAAAGGGTTGAGTCATGTGTATATAATTTTGGCTTGAATTACTTGGGGTGTGGGGAAGAAGGACAGGGATGGTAACATATAGAAACTCAAACTGAGGGACATGAACGCAGTCACGAGTTAAGCCTGAGCCTCTCTCAGGCACCTTTGTTTTCCCAGATGTGTTGGCACATAATTTTAATCATGTGTCATCAACCTGCCATATAGACACACTTTTTAGCGTGGATATTCGTAGCCCTACCACATCTCAGTGGAGCAATTAGAAAAAATGGTTCCTGCCTCTGCCTTGCTTGAGGATCCTGGGAAGCACTACCTTTGAATTATAGCCGTGTGATGTGTCCCTCTATTTATATCTATGCTTCATTTTCTGGACCTGACACCTGACAGTACCACTCTGCTTTGGACATTTTCCATTTGTTTACAATGAAGATGTTCCTTAAAGTTGAGTCATGTGATAAAATACACATCTGATTTAGCTTAGTCCTTGGATTAAACTATCTGTAGTGGGTTGAATAATGGCCATCCAAAGATATCAAGTTCTAATTTCTGGAATTCGTAAACAATATTTGGAAAAAGAGACTTTGATGAGGGGATTAAATTAAGGATTTTTAAATAGTAATATGACCCTGGATTATCAGGGTGGATCCTTTGTGCCATTGCAAGTGTCCTTATTCAAGAGGCAAGGGACAATGACCCAGATACACAGAAGAGAAGCAGCAATGCACCCAGCCAAGCAGGTTGGAGTGATGCTGCCATAAGCCAAGGAATGCCTTCAACCACCAGAAGCTTCAAAAGGCAAGGAAAGATTCTCCCTTAAGGCCTTCAGAAAGAGTACAGTCTTGCCAACACCTTAATTTTGGATTTCTGGCCTCCAGGAACTGTGAAAGAATAATTATCTGTTGTTTTAAGCAATTCAATTTGTAGTCATGTGTTACAGCATCCCTAATATAAACTGTAATCCCTGCTCTTGAATCACACCCAGATAGTTCACCAGGAGCTAAAATTCTCAGT
The DNA here is from genome assembly GCF_000164805.1 of Carlito syrichta. Taxonomy (NCBI): domain Eukaryota; kingdom Metazoa; phylum Chordata; class Mammalia; order Primates; family Tarsiidae; genus Carlito; species Carlito syrichta. The sequence continues at coordinate 112,568 of NW_007232216.1, read as the reverse complement.
TTAATCCACATGCACCTATCTAAACAAATAAGAGCCCTCAAAAAAATTATCAAACCGAAGCCTTGTCCAATCTTATAATCCAGATGAGATTCAGAGTTGCTACATAATGGAGACAAATATTTTGAGCAGCAAATATTTTCATGAGGAAATCAACTAGATGATACTTTGCTGTAATTGTTTTCATAAAGAAACATTTTAATACTATTTTTATACCCTTTTTGGAACGAGCTTTGCCACTCTCAGTAAGCTGGAAAAATTTAAAATCAAATACTGTTTACACATCAGATTTATCTTTCTTCCACTTTAGTGTTTTGTTTATGCAAGTTACCTGATCTCAGGTGCAGGTCAGTAATTCTTGGAGGATGTGCACCATGTAAATGAAGAGGCATGTTATCCTCTTCATTTGATTCATTTGCAAGACCCAATTATTTTCTGAATATTGACTTTATCAAGTTTCTCCTTCAAGGATAAAGGCATAACTTGTAATGCTCTGTATTTTCCTACAATGTAAGAGTACTCTGAAACCAAAATAAGGAGAAGGGACCATTTGACATATATTTCAAAAGATGATGGTCTCATCTGAAAGTATTGTTGACTAGTGGAAGAAACACTTACTAGTTCTAGTGCTAATCAGTAAGAATGCTTGAGTAAAATTCTTGTAACCTTTCCAGATAAAAGTTTCTGCACTGCTGAAAACTGGGCTGAGCCGGGTTCGGTGGCTCAGCCTGTAATTCCAATGCTTTGGGAGGCTGAGGTGAGCGAATTGACTGAGCCCACGGGTTCGAGACCCGCCTGGGCAACTTGGCAAGACCTCATCTCTACAATAAATCAAAAATTAGTCAGGCGTGGTAGCACACACCTATAGTTCCAGCTACTTGGAAGGCTGAGGTGGAAGGATCGCCGGAGCCCAGCAGGTCAAGGCTGCAATGGCTGGGAGCGGCCACTGCACTCCAGTCTGGGTGACAGAGACTCCAACTCAAAAAAAGGAGGGGGGGTGGCTAATATGATTTATCTTGTAGCCTTGCTAAGAGAATTAGATGAGTTAAAATATTTTCACCTGAACACCCTGGGAGGCTCTGAATGTCAGTAGTGACTGCCCTGATTCAAACCTGCCCCGCCCCAATTCCCTAACTGCCAATGGCACTCCCATTCACTCGATGTCCCGTGTCTCATCTCTGGGAAGTCTCCTTGACTTTTCCCTCTTTCTAACAGCTTGCCACCATACCCCTAGTCAAGTTAAATTCTTTACCAAGTCCTCTCATTTGTTCATTCATTGCAGCATTATTCACAGTTAATCTAGTGTCTATCAATGGATGAATGGATTACAAAAGTGGTATCTATATATATACAATAGAATACAATTCTGTCTTAAAAGAGAAAAAGATCCTGTCATCTGTGACAACATTGATGAGTCTGGAAGACATTATACTAAGTGAAATAAACCAGGCACAAAAGACAAATACCACATGATCACACTGATATGTGGAGTCTAAAGAAGTTGAACTCAGAAGTAGAGAGTAAAATGGTGGCTTGGGAGTGGAGAGATGTTGGTTAAAGGATGCACAAACTCAATTGGATAGGAAAAGTAAGTTCAAAAGATCTGTTGTACAACATGGTGACTATAGTTAATAACAATGTATTACATTCTGAAAATTGCTCAGATAGTAGATTTTAAGTGCTCTCACCACAAAAAAATGATAAGTATGTAAGCATTCATATATTAATTAACTCAATTCAGCCATTCTGCAATGTATACTTATTTCAAAATATCACATTGTACATGAGAAATATATACACTTATTGTCAATTAGATACATAAAATAAAAATAAGAACAATACCATCTGCATAGACTCTGATGTTCAAATATGACCATGCCACTCCTCTGCTTCATGTTCTTCTGTGGACCCTATGTATTAGAAGCGGGTCCACTCAAGCAGCCCAAGGGCACCATTTATGTTTTTTCTGGTTAGTCCAATGTTTTATGATAATCTGCTATCTTAATTTCCAAGATTGAAAACCTAGAGATTATAAACCTGGGTTTATAAATTTTCATAAAAAACTTGTCTGGAATCCCTGAATCCAACCTACATTAGATGAGAGACAGCCCTTCTCTTTAGCTGTGGCATGCGCTTTCCTGTTTTCCATAGTCCTCACCACTTCCTAATGCTAGTTACACAGTCTGATTTACTCCTTGATTTCATCTGCCTGGCACCTATCGGTATTTGAGCTGTGACTTCTGGTTTATGGGATAAAGTCCAAATTTTAGCATGGACAAAAACAATCTCTTACATTCTTGCTCTGGACTATGTCTCCCATCTCATCTCACCCAAATGCAGCATCAAATACTTGTTGATTTTTGAACATCATTCTCTTTCAAACCTCTTTGACTTGAATATGCTTCCACCATCCCCACCTCCTTCCCCACACACTGTATTTCCAATGTTATCTTCTTTACAATCACTTATCCCGGAAGATTCTACTTAAATGACACTACTTTTGCCAAGTTTCATTTGGCCAGTACAGAGTAACCTCTGTAATTCCTCTTCTAATCCTACACATGTTAATACATTTATCATGTTGATTTCTAACAATCTGTGGACATATAGTCCCTGAGAAAAGGGGCCATGCTTATTGACCTTTATCCCTAGTCTCTAGCACAGTACCTGGTATACATGGGTGTTAATCAGTGTTGGCTGAAATACATTAATATATTGAAGTGGTCATCCACTATTTGCCACACAGCAAATGCTAACCTGCTTCAAAGATTATTGAGATGATATATGAATATTTATAAAACCCCAGCATTTGGCACTCTGCATTAAATGAATTTAGCTGAGATTATTGATATTATTTTTATTCATTTGTTATATAAAGCCATCTTCATTAAGAAGTCTCCATTTGTAACAACTCCACAGATTGGACCTATAGAACAGTGCTCTAGTGTAACAGTTATATTCTGAAGTCTTGTATTTTACTTACACAAAATAAAAATATATATGTGCAGACTAGCTGTAAAGCCCTTTTTTCTCATGGATGAGTATTTCAGGAAATCCTCTTTTCTTTCAGTTCCAATTTAGTCCTATACTAATTACACTTAATTGAAGAAAAGCTATCCTAGTTAAACAAATCCAAACAAAAAGATGCTATATGCTTAAAACAACAATAAAATACCATCTATTTATAATATATGCAAATATTTATGTGCTTAAATAAGAATATAACTTGCAAAGGTGAAAGGAGATACATAATTTTAAGGTAAAAGTGTACATTTATATACATTTTTGAAAAGGATTTAGTCAATATATATGCAAAGAACTTTAAAAATGTATTATTTAACAAAGTAATCCTAATTCTGTGACTGTTTTTTTTTATTTTTTAAATTTTCTTTATTTTAAAGATGCGTGGTACAATTCGGGGTTAGGTATACAAAAGTTCATTACGCAGGTACCCTTGTTGATGAGGTGTGCCCCTTCTTCCCCTAGTAGTTTCCCTCAACTGCCAATCTCACCCCCTGTGACTGTTTTAAATAAGTAATTTTAACAAAGGAAAAGCTTTGTGCATAAAAATGCTCCCCGCATATCTGTAGCACTAATTGGTAATAACCTAACTGTCCAAAAATAGAATAATAAATAAATGGTAACACAGGTGTATAATGAAATATTGAGAAAATACTAAAATTATGTTCACAAAGTTGTTTAACAACATAAGAGAGTTACTAAATAAAAATGCAGAATACAAATGTGTAATGCTAAATATTAAGGGAGAAAAAAATAAAAAGAAATATGCCTCACTTCTTTTGTACATAGGCACCTAGAACCACAATATCCCTAGGGTAGGCAAAATTCTCTTTTTGCAGAGTTAGACAAAAAAGGTTACATTTAGTTGATAGCTACACTGTTTGTCAAAGATTAAAGTTTGAAAAACCCCACTCTAGTCTGAACTGGATGGCTCATTTGGAAGAAGCCATGCCTTTATGGAAGGATAGGGTTATTTCTTGCTGAGCCTCAGCACAGATATCAAACATGAAGGGCACAACAAAGTTTTAGGTGGAACAGTTTGTGTTTGTCAATAAATAAGAATGTGTGACTAAGAACAAAACCAAAAATGATAAAGGCCTCGGAACTCATCTAAATGAAAATTGTTTACAGGAGTGGAGAACAGTACAGTGGGCTAGATTCCACCGCCAAAGATGAAGAAGGATGCTTGGCAGACAGTACCCAAAATGCTGCAGCTTTCTATCAGCTGGGACTAGGGAACCAGCAACAGTGACTTAGAAATGCAAAAGTGAATTTATATCTCTTGGATAGTTGAAGAACAACTTCCAGGGGACAATAATAATAGATTTCCTACTAAAGAAATCATGACACCTTTCTACATAGCATGGAAAAGTATACTGTGATAGGCAAAAAAGAAATCTCACAGGTCAAGAAATTCTTGTATAGAGAAAAAGTTACTGCCTTAGCTAACAGTGAGCAAAAGAATCACTAATGATGACACCATACCATTCCCACTAATATATTATTCATTATTTGACAGCCCACAAGGTCTCACCTGTTTCTCTAAACACAACATACATAGTCGGTGTAGCCTGTTCAATCACTCACACTATTCTGTCCCGAGAGCTTTGCTCACATACCACATTCATCTTACACCTGCCAGGGAAGTGCTATGCCTTGTTCACATAGCATTCTTTGTTTCCTTAGTGCACAATCTTTTAGCTATGCGTACTAGCCTCCCTTCCCTCCTGCCCTGAGCATCAAGTTTGTTTCTCACTTGAACATTCCCATTGCAAGCAGCACCTGTGTAGTCAATTACGGTGTACATCCTCATGGTGGTGGTGAGGAAACTCGCTGTCAGTGCCCTTCAAAGTAAACCTGGCAACTCAGCTGGGAAACCTCAGTTTTTCTTTACCCTAGTCCAAATGTAGTATCTCTGTGGGTTATTATACTGGAATATATGACACTGACCTATAAACACCTAAGAAAGTGTTAAGTGCCTGAGGTATGCAGGCTGGTACATATTAGATAATACATTTGACCCTTGAGCAATAGGGGTTTGAATGCACAGGTCCTTTTGTATTTTCTTCACCTTTGCTGGCACTGAGATAGCAAAATCAACCCCTCCTCTTCCTTCACCTCCTCAGTCTACTCAATGTGAAAATGAAGATGAAGACCTTTACTTCTACTTAGTGAATACCAATTATATTTTCTCTTTCTTATGATTGTCTTAATAAAGTTATTTTTCTCTAGCTTGCTTGTAAGAATATAGTACATATGTAACATACAAAATGTGTTACTTGATTGTTTTTGTTATCGGTAAGGTTTCTAGCCAATAGTAAGTTGTTAGTAGCTAAATTTTGAAGAGTCAAAAGTTACATGCGAATTTTTTGACTATGAGGTGCAGGGTAGGATGGGGCAGGCAGTGCCCCTAATCCTCACATTATTCAAGGGTCAACTGAAATTACCAATATTTAATTCTTCTTTTGTGCCAAGCATTTCATATGAATCATTTCCTTTAGTTGTCTACTAGCCTCAATTTACCAACAAAGAAACTGAGTTACAGTCATAGCAATGTACTCTGCCAAGGTCACCCAGCCAAGTGAAGTAGCAGAGCTAGGATCTGACCCAGGCTGCCCGGTGCCTGGGCCAATGCTCTTGACCCCCATTTTGTATTGTCCACTAATTACTGCCTTTCTTATTGCAAAGTTCTCTATTATTACACCAGGAGCTGCTTGTTGCCCTTCTCTACTCTCTCTTACTCTTTCTGGTGAGTACCTTGTCCAAAATAATGTATTCTTTAAAAATCAAGGATAAAGGATACAGAAATAGGAAAAAATCCAATTTCTCTAGAGAAGGAGTCTGGGACTTTCAAGAGCACAGTCATTCTGGGAACCACAGACCTATATTAAGTCTGCTGAGAAACAGAATTTTAAGGTATATATAAACAATTAACTATAGGGTTTCAAGAGACTACCATGAGGAAGGAGCATATGAGCCAAGCATGAGGACAGAATGTGATGGTGAATTTCAATAGTTAAAGAGAAAATTTTTAAAAAATTAAAAGAAAAAAAGACAAGAAAAAGAAAATTCTGGAAAGGCTCATAGTAAAGGAAAGTAGAGGTCCCTATTGCTCAACATCTTTTATAACCATTAATGTGTTATGTTGACTCCATACATAATAGAAAGGGTTTTATCTAGAAGGAAAAACTTTTAGAGAAAAATAAGTAAGCAGAAATTCAAAATATTAAAAGTGAGTGAGGGTTCTAAGCCAGTCCCTCTCTTTCAGAACAGAAAATGCTTGTATCATTTAGATATTACAATTCTAAGAAGATCATTTCAGATAATACATATCTGTGTAAGTATACTCTAAAGAAAGAAGGTCTCACATTTTTCATTCAAAATGAAGAATCTTCTTTATCACTACTCCCCCGTTGGCAAACCCCTAGCAAGACTTAAACCAGAGGTTTGCATTTCTGAGACTGCAGGTGATACTGATGCTGCCAGAACACATCTTGAACAGTAAGATTCTATATAATGGAACTGCATGAGAAGACACCAGCTGCATAAGTCTCGGGAAGAGAAAGCAAGACCTGGCTGCAATGAGAGGTGGGAACAGGAGCTGGAAGGAGCTACTACAGCTTCAGAAAGCACTGCTCCAGTCCAGCATTTTCAGTACTCAGCTATTTTCAGTACTTCTAGAGCTTTTCCACAGTTATAAAAATGGGCAGCTGGCAAGCGCAGCCAAAGGTCCCTTTTACAATGACAGAATAAATGTTTAAAAGGATTTTCCTTTTTGGAGCCTCCAACCTTAAATAGACATGTTTATTAATGCTTTAATCTATTTTTGTCTTTTTAAAAAATAAAGGATATAGAGTTGGTTCCAATAGAAATTTAGCTTTCATGCATGAGATAAATATACATATGTAACATATGTACATATTTATATATATATAGTATATATAAAACATATAATGTGTATTCAAATTGCATTGTACTGACTTCAGAGGAGAAGTCAGTAAACCACCTGTGGCACTTGGATCTCAGACTCCAGGACAATGCATTCAGTCCCAGACCTTCTTAATAGGAGAGAAAAATGACCAAGAATGCCAGAAAGACACAAATAGAATCAGATGTGGCAAAGAACATCTGCAATATCATTCTACTTGGTAGTACCCTATGTGCAAAAATTCTCCTTGTTTTATTTTCTCCAATTAAGGTAACAATATAGATAATCATATATTCATTTTCTGCCTTAGTTTAGAGTTAAGTCTAGTGCTCATATGATCTCACCCAGGCCCAGGTCCTTGGCATAAACATCTTCATTTTCTTCACATGGTATCTAGATTCCTTTTTTCTTAGCTTAATTTTATCTCTGTTTCCTATGTGTTTGTCATAAACTGCCTTGAATCCTTTTGAGAAATGACAGGAAATACATAAATGTTGACCCTTTTGATGATTTAACCAACAGTTTCCAAGTGTCTATGAGGTGGTAGGCACTGAGGATAGACGTGAGAAAGGTTCCATAACATGAAGATGTAAACTGTAAGTAGATAATTGTGTTGAAGAGCTGAATATCCTCTATATGTGTATGGATTAATGCAATGTAGCATGTAAAATAAGTAACTACAGTGTTTTCTGGAAAGTCACAGTTTAGTCTTTTTTTCATCAAAACATTAGTCTTAAAAACAAATTAGGGATTTCCAGTGGTTTTGTGATTTAATAGATAGTATTGGAAGTAGGAGTCTATTACAAGGGATTAGTATCAGAAACTGTTTCTGTTAAATCAAACCCAACCTCATTCTCTCGAACTGTGACTTCAAGGAGACAGAACATGCCAGAGGGTAAGCTGTCACCTGCTCAATTACCAATTGAAGAATCTGTATTTTGTATCTTTCTGCAAATAGAAATAAAAAGGAAGGAAAAAACCACAGCCCCTGCACTTGCTGGGAGGAGGGGACATAGTAAGAGAATAGCACTGCTAAAACAACTAGTGTGGGCACAGAACCAGGCACTCCTATGATCATCATCTCCTTTCAGACCTACGTTAACTGCTGAAGGAGCTGAAATCGGAGAAGTGGAGTCACTTTCAAAGGTCACAAAGAAATGATGGAGTCAAGATTCTGGCTCATTTACCTCCTGCTAAAACTAGAGACCCTGTATTGTACTCAGGGCTAATTGTGTGTCTAAGGCCTAGCCTCATGGAAATCTACCTGGTGTGCTTACAAAATGGTATGATTCCTAGTTTTCATAAAGTGCTTCAGAAGTACTTTGTCATTTTAGCTAGCTATAAGTTTCAACAGTTCTATAAAAATGTTCATGAAAACCCTGCCAGTTTGCTTTCTGCATTTGGACCTCAAGCTAGCTGATCTCGAAAGCAAATCACTTACACAGCACTATTGCTAGATTCATTTCAGATGGCAAATATTACATGAGAGTACAGATGTTGTTTATGATTTATTGGGTTTATAAACAATGTTATCAGGTTGAAGAATACTTCTCAGTGTGCCACATGGACATTTTATTGACCAAGAAAAAGGGAATACTTTGCCTTAAAGAGGCAATTTGAAAAGATGTGGCAGAAAAAGAGAAGTATATAGCAATACAGTAATTCAACTTAGAGAAGAAATATATGGCATTGAACATTATATAGAAATGTATTTCCAAAAATGTATATAACTATTATATATCAATAAAAATAATAAAATAAAATAAAATTACAGTGGATAAAGCATGTAGTTTTTGAATGCTCATTCCATTTTCTGTATGGGCTAATGTGATTCCAAAACAACCAGTGGAAAAGCAAAAAAGTTCACTTTCACGCAACTGGCTTGGCTGCTTTGTGGAATTGACTATATTTGGTCTAAAACTGTTTTCTCATTGAATGAGCCAACATTCTCAAGGAGCATTTAAATGAACTATATCATCACAGCATGGGAATGGCTGAGCACTGCACCAAGGTCTATTTTCACTTGATTATATGTGTATTTATTATGTAAAAATAGAGCAAAAATATGACTCTGCCAAGAGACTCCCCTACATTTTAGTATAAGCGTGAGCTAGAATTTCTTTAAATTGAAGAGCTGCATGCTTGTTTTGTTTTCACAGCTGTCAGCCTTTTTTTATGTTTCAATTTTTTCCCCAATTGGTTGTTATTCATCGTACTTATTATTTAGGAGAATTTACTGGTAGCAAAATATGCTTGTTGGCAACCCCCAAAGAGGAAGTCCTCTACTCTGTCAATTTGTGGTCGATGGAATCATTCAAAACTGTTAAAAAATTTTTTTTTAAAAACTGACTGGGAGGATGGCCCAAACACAGGCCAGTTTTCCTCATATTTAAACGGATAGATGTTCTTCCCTTGGTTGAAATCTTCTATAAGAACTTCTTTCACTGGGACCAGAATACATGTATGCAATACTAAAATCCCTCATGAAAGGACATTCTTGAAAAGCTTCCAACTCTAAAAGTCTCATTGGGAATCATATTTTCAACTTCAAGCAATGTGAAATGGAATTTCAAAACCTACCATTCCTTCACAGATTGTATACATATGCATAAGCAGGGATAGAAGAAACTTTATCACCACTGTAGCGACGGCAAACCAGAGATACTCCTCAGAGGAAAAGAAAGTCCAGGTTATGGGAACAAAACGAAGCCGCTTAAGAAAATGGTCAATTATGGAATGTTCTGTGCATAAGTATGTCCATTAATTAAGAAATAAACTGAAATTACTAATGGATTTCATAATGGCCACCAACCAGCTGCCAGTTGGCTGTGGCCTGGTGACAGATGGTAGTGACTGATCTGGACTAGATTTGACCTAGAGATAGTCCATCATTTATTAAATTGGAGTCCCAAATAAAATTCCATGCATTGCAGCATTTCACCATTATGTCTCACAGTGAGATGCTCTGATAGCATTTCTTATCTGCTACCCCTGTTGTAGACAGCAAACTATTCAAAGGGCTTAAATAAACAGTAAAGAAAGTCCATAATAACTCTGAGATAAAAAAAAATGCAACTTAAATGAGTGTCACTCTAATAAGGCATAGTATAAAATGGGAGCTCTGTTTCATGCTAATCTGGTTTGTTAACTCCCAGCACTGAATTTTACCCTCTTTTTCTCATTTACACAGCAACGGACAGATAGTGACTGTTTAGGTTCTGCTTTCATCCATCAACACATCCTCAAAGTGAAGAGAGCTGTTACAGACTGGCTCCAGAATCTGCCTATATAAGGCTCTTGCATGAACAAGTCACTAGCATGGGGACATCAAAAATCCCAATTACTGTCACAAGACTCTGTTTCCTCATTGTTTGAATATTTGGAAAAATTAACCTTAGCTGTACTTTTGGAAGATAAGTTTCATAAAGACCACGAAAAAATTCATAGTGTTATAAAGCCAGGTAGAACACAGAAATATACAGAGAAAAAAAGCTCAGTGTTTTAAAATTTTATATGAAACTTGCTGTAGAGCTTCCTTCATGTTGTCAAAACACCATGTAGCTTTTTATTGTATTCAAAGATGATATGTAAGAGATGCATTTTATTACAAAATATATGCTCTTAAGGTGCAAAAACATGAAACAGATAAATTCCATTTGGCCATCTTAAGGTTATTATTTTACTTACTTCAAAGAAACAGAATACTGCTTTCAGTAAACTTCATATTCAATACATCACACTAATCTTAATTTTAAAAACTTCTTGCTTAAGCGGAAGGAGTCTGAGTAATACTATAGTCACTGTTTCTCATCCACTGAAAATCCCCAAAGAGTAGAGAGGGGTGAACAGAGATTCCTCAGCAAAAGCATACAGAGGAGGAAAGTGTACAGAGGCCTGACTGTGAATACAAATCCTTTGTATATTCATACTTCACTTCATCCTAAAACTGTGTTTAAATTTTGTATTTATTCCACAGCATACCCATTTTCCTACAGATTATAAAAACAATGTGTAAAGTTGCTCCATACACCCTCCTGGATATAGGAGATGAATTCATGGCCAACTCCTCAAAAGCAAATGTAGCAAAATCTAAAATTGGCAGGTGGGACCTCATCAAAATAAAAAGTTTTTGTAAAGCAAAAGAAACTATCAGGAGAGTAAAGAGACAACCCACAGAATGGGAAAATAATATTTGCAAGCTATGCATCCAATGAAGCAGAACATCCAGTATCTATAAGGAACTCAAATGAATTCCTTAATTCAAGGAAAAAATACATAACCTTATTTAAAAATGGGAAAAGAACATGAACAGACACTTCTCAATAAAAGACATACAAGCAGCCAATATACATATGAAAAAATGCTCAGTTTCGCTAATCATAAATGCAAACCAAAACTACAATGAGATACCACCTCATATCAGTCAGGATGGCACACTGATAACTACCTAATCCCAGTAAAGATTGGCCATCAATAATAAAACAAACAACAAAAGATGCTGGCGAGAATTAGGAGAAAAAGGAACACTTCTACACGGTTGGTAGAAATGCAAACTAGTGCAGCATCTTTGGAAGACAGTGTGGCAGTTTCTGAAAGAACTAGAAAGTGACCTTCCATATGTCCCAGCAATTCCCCTCTTGAGAATATACCTGGAGGAACTAAAATCATTCTACAAAAAAGATAACTACACACATATATGTTTGCTGAAGCTCTATTCAAAATAGCAAAAATATGGAACCAATCATGCTGTCCACTGAAGCTGGACTGGATTTTTTTTAAAAAGTGGTACATATACACAATGGAATACTATGTAGCCATAAAGAAGGACAAACACATGGACTTTGCAGCACCTTGGATGGATTCAGAATCAATCATACTCAGTGATCTATCACAGAAACAAAGAACAGAGTACCACATGTTCTCACTCATAAGTGGACCTTGAACTATTATAATACTATAAGAAAGGGATAACTGTCAGGGGAGGGAGGAGTTGAGGGAAACTGCTAGGGAAGGGAGGGGCACACCTCATCAACAGGGGTACCTATATAATCAATGTTTGTATACCTAACCCTGAATTGTACCCCACATCTTTATAATAATAAAATAAAATTTAAAAAGTCAAAAAACAGATGTTGGCAAGGCTGCCGAGAAAAGGGAATATTTCTGCACTGTTGATGGGAATGTAAGTTAGTTCATCTTTTGTGGAAAGCAGTGTGGTTTTTTCTCAAAGAATTAAACATTGAGCTACCATACAATCCAGCAATCCCACTCCTGGGAATATACCCAGAAGGAAACAAATCACTCTACCAAAAAGAAACCTGTACACATATGTTTACTGCAGCACTATTCGTAATAGCAAAAACATGGGACCAACCCAAATGCCCATCAAAAGTGGACTGGATAAGGAAAATGTGGTACTTATACCCAGGAGAATCTACACAGCCATAGAGAATAAAATCATATCCTTTGCAGCAACATGGTTGCAGCTGGATCATTCTAAGTGAACTATCACAAAAACAAAAAACTGAATGCTGCATGTCCTCAATCATAAGCAGTCCCTAAACACTGGGTATGCGCGCACAAAGACAGGAACAAACACTGGGCACTGCTAAAGGACAGGAAGATAAGGGGCACACAACCACCCATTGGGTATCATGTCCATCGGGTGCCATGTCCACTCCCAGGGCAGAGAGGGCATGCTAGACACCCAAACCTCATCTGCATGCAATTTATTTATTTACCAAATCCTCACATGTATCCCACAGCTCTAAAATAAAAAATAAAAATCCACAGTAAAAAAAAAAAAAAGAAGTATCAATCACAGTCTTACTATTTAAGAGATTTTCTAGCTTCACTTGTTGGTATATTCACATCCAATCATTTTACATAGATATATATTATACAATGTTCCCTATAATTGTATATATGGAATGACATAATGTAGCCGTCTTGTAGTATTACTTGTTTTTAAGATTAAATTTTTACCCACATCATAAGGCGTCTGACAAAATTATATTTAACAATATGTGCAAAAAATAAAAATAAAAAAGAAAGTTATTCCATTGTATAAGTTAATCTAAGAAGATGGAGCATTTTTATCCTATAGCTTTGTGAACCACTACTAAGTCCCCTCATACTTCTGTATATTTGTGTGCCCAATTTGACAAATACAGATCTAACCCAAATTCCTCAGTTGATAGATAAGAATACTCAGGCTCAAAGAGTCTGTGTTTTAACCAAGGTCATATGACTAAAATTACATGAAATTAAGTGACTTCCCCAAGGTCTGACAGTGAGGGGGACTAGAATCTAAATTAATGATTGTCACACCAGAATTGCATATACTCTGCAAACTAAGTGACATGTCATCTGAACTTGCCATGATTTTGCTCTAGTCCCTCGTGCCTCTTTATTCCAGCCATCTTTATTGCCTCTTGCCTCATTTTGCCTATCAGATTCTCAACTTTACCCCAGTTCACCCTTTGTGTGGACCCACATCCCAGCCTCATTCCACTTTTGAGTTTTTTGTTGTGGGCTTTGACAATCTTTTGCCTGTTCCAGTTTTCAGGTTTGCTGTTCTTGAGTTGATGGCTTGTAGAGATTCCATACATTTTGAGGACCACTGGCATGTAGCTCTCCCGGGCTGGCTGCAGCTGGGTATGCTGCCAAATAATCCAGTGTGGGAAGAACAAGCTGAACCACAGTCCCTGAGGGAGAGCAAAGTCAGGCATGAAGAATCTGACATGATGCAGACACCAAACAGCTACAAAAGCAGAATAGTTAAAGAATAATAATAATAAATTAAAGAAGCAAGGGGACTGGAAATAGATTGGGATATAAAGGACTGAGGAACAGGGAAGGAAAAAGAATGGCCAGTATCAGAAAGAATATCATGTACAAAAAGACCCATATATCAGAAAGCAGGACACACTCAATCCCCAGAAAGATGGAAAGGGGTCCGTCTACAGGGAAGGATGAGCCTAGGGTTGTTGGCAGGTGCTGGATCACATATGGCTTCATAAGCTATGTGGGACATTGTACTTTATCTTAAGGACAATGAAGAGGTTCTAAAAAATTTTTAAATACAATAACATGATGAAATTTGCATTTTAGGAACGTTGCTTATGGAATCTCCAAATTGGCCTTAATTGCTTAAGGAACTTAAATTCAATTACCTTTTCATATCTTCTTTTTAAAATTTTATATTATATAGTCTTTGGGAAGAAAGATTATATATAAATATTTTTATAGTGTCTGATATAAGAATTTGTTCCCAGAGATTGTGGCAATAGTGCAGATACTGGCTCAGGCACAAGTATGTGGAATCCATTTCAGTAAGTATTATTTAAAATATTCAAAGTTCTCTTGTTGAAAAAAATGCCACTGCAGAATCATTTTTAAATATATGCACATATACCTAAATCTCCAAACTGATGATAGCAATTTTAAGTGGAAGGTCAAAAGCTGTTTCTCTTTCTTTTTATTAGACTATTATTAACCAGTCAGAAAGCCTAACAGTTCATTTATCAGAGAAAAAAAAAATGTATGAATGCTTCACAGATGAAAGCTATAGCCAAAACGTTGTGACTTTATTTGAACTACATTATACAGACATAGCATGCCAATCCATCAGTCTCAAGTTACTGCCCTGTTACCTATGGTAACAGTAAGATATTTTCCTCATTACTTAATAATACCAAATCTCAAATAAGTATCACAACATGAAAAACAGATGTTAAAATGTGACACTCAAGGTCAGCTTACACTGCATACTTGTTCATTTTTAAGTGACTGGTTACTTCTCAAAACTTGTTCCTGAATTTTTGCACAAGATTTTGTTGGATTTGGCTGCAAGGATTAGAGTCAATACACATGCGAGACACAAATAGGAACCTGACTTGTTATTAATCAAAATAGCAATAAAGTGGGAGAAATTAGTTTTTATACTAGAATGCTCATTACTAGAATTAGCATGCTCATATACTCATATACTAGAATGCTCATCTACTAGAATGCATGAACTCTAATTTTACCCAAATGATTAAAATCAAGGGCAAAGTTTCTATTTTTATTTCAAACATTTTCATTTGTATTCTCCCCTTACAATGTCAAGTAATCTCTTAAATCTAACAAAGACATAGCTTTCATTTTAAATAGACAATAACCTTTCATTATTGGGCCATTATAGATGATACAGATTTTTTAAAATACTAATACATATATATAAAGAGAATAAAATTCTCATTATGCACCATTCTCAGTAACCATTTCTAATATAAATTTAGTTCCAGATACTTTTCTGTGTATATTCCTATCTATATATCTTTAACAATGTCTGTAGATATTTTCTTGGGAAAAAACCTTGGAATCACAACATGCAGTGAAGATCTTTTCATGCCAATTACTCTTCATGCATAGTATTATTTTTAAATACTGACATGGATATGATATAATTTATTTAACTAATCACTGATTTCTGTGCATTTAAATTATTCTCAATATTTTGATTTTATAAATATTATGGTAATGAACAAACATGTAGTTTAATCCTTCTACTCATTCTTGATTATTTCCTCAGCATAAATTCCAAGAAGTAAAATTTCTGGGTCAAAAGGATACATGTTTTAAAAAAATTTTGGTACGTAACTGCTAAATTGCATCCAGATAGATTGTACAAAATCACATTCCCGCTAGAAGTAAACAGATGACACTCTTCTATCATATTTTTTTCTAGTTTGCTAATATAATTTGTCGATTCCAAGAGGCATATTTTTCCTCCACATTTTAACATTTTGAAAATCAATTCACATTTTACAATTGATGGCATATCGTAGTTGTACTTTTTTCTTCCTTACGATATTTATAAAAGAGTATTGCATCATATGTTCAATGTCTTAAATCCTATAAAATACAGCATCTGTCTTTATATACGGTGGTTGTGTTTAATAGAGACACAAAATTTTTTAGTTTTTATATAGTCAAATGGTTTCTTCATTGATCGTCATGCTCATGATTTCTCTAATTTTATGTAATAAATACTTACCTATGTTTTCTCCTATTATTATGTTACATTTAAATATTCAATAAAAATAATCTCAAAAATTACTTTTTTCACCAATGATTAGTCAAAATAATATTTGTTGAATACTTCTTTTTGTGCTCATATATCATATTTAAAGCTTCTTCTGTTTAAACATTACTAAACCCTATTTTGGAGGGGTCTTAAACACAATGAGCATTTAATAGATATTCATTGATTGATTGATTTAATTTGTAGCAACAAAAGTAGACTCTGGCATGAGTTAAGGTTTTGAAGACACACTTTAGACCTTCTGAAAAGATTACAGTTTTAAGGGCTAAATGCCAATTAGTCTTTTAGGTTCCCTGACTTAACACTGCTCAGTCACATTATGTATGATAGGGCCCAGCAAACCAAAAACTAGTGTGCCTCATTACTGATGACTATTTTGATCTGCTGGAATCAAGGAGGAGGGAGGACTGGAAAGCCTCCTTGCTTCCATACTTTAAAAAGTACTGTAGGAATTTATTGAGAGTCTACCGGGGTCAAGCAGTAGGCTAAAGTCAGAATATAGAACATCGATTGAGTTCACAAGTTTATCTCTTATAATGCCTGAGACCAGTCAGTGCACTGAACTAACACTTAATAAGCAACTTCTCTGTACTCAGCACTAAAGACAGGCTGACAAATAGGAAAATATTTCTGACCTCAGAAGGCCAACCAGTGAAAAAAGGAAGATAATAACAAGGGCTACAAAGTCCAATCCATATTTTACTGATGCACCCTGGAAGTGCAATAGGAGATCAGAGAAGAAAACAATGGGCTAAGAGGAAGTGGGGGTAGGGGCAAAAAAATCACAGGAAAGAGGTATAGAGTTGGGGGTACAGAGACTGGGAACAAGAATATGGCAGGAAATGAGAGTGGGGGTGTCGAAAAACATATCTGGAGAAACTGAAAGGGAATCAGATAGAAGGTATGGTGTGGAGGTAGAATTAGCACGGGGTAACTGATTGAATATGGAGATAAGGAGAGGGAGAAGTCTGTGATGATTAGTCCTTTTGTAGCTTGTATGGTTGGGAGAATGCTTATGCCCATTCATTGAAATAGAAAACACAAGGTCAAGGCCAGGCATGATGGATCAAACCTGTAATCCCAACACTTTTGGAAGCCATGGTGGGAGGATTGCTTGAGCCCAAGAGTTCGAAACTAGTCTGGGCAACATAGCAAGACCTTGTTTCTACAAAAACCAAAAAATTCAAAAAATAAGCCAAGTCTAGTGGTGCATGCCTGCAGGCTCACCTACTAGGAAGGATTCCTTGAGCCCAGGAGTGTGAAGTTGCAGTGAGCCATTTATGCCACTGCATTCCAGCCTGGGAGACAGAGAGAAACTCTGACACACACACACACACACACACACACACACACACACACACACACACACACACACATACACACACACACCCCAGAGGCAGAGAGAAACTCTGACACACACACACACACACACCAGAAGAAGAGGGGCAAAGGCAAATTCAGTTTTAAACATGTTGAGTTTCAGCTGCTGTGGATATATCCTGGATATGTGCCCAACTCAAAGTTAGATGTATACATAACTGGAGTCTGGGGGGAGAGCCAATCACACCCAGCTATACATTTCTTTAGTTCACTTGCTTTCCAAGTGAAAGCATCCTTGCTGGGGAATGACAGTTAAGCTTTTTTGTTTGTTTTGTGGACAATCAGGAGAGTTGCTGGATGAAACATGGTCTGGGTGACATTCCTTTCATCTTGCGGGAGATAGGGCATTAAGAAGGCAGCAAAAGCAGACTAAATGTGCCACAACTGCGCAGATGAGATCACAGCCCCCAGATTTCCTCATCCCACCCCACATCAACACCTCTGCTGTGTTTGCTGCACTGGCTGTAAGCTACTCATTCTCTGTTCCATGGCTGGTAAGAACAGACACTCAAGAATGAACTGTCAGTACTAAATTTGACTATTTTACAAAGGAAAGATTTTTTTTATTAAAAAAATACTATTTTAGTAGAATTAAAGGTCTGATTTTTTACAATCCAAATCATATCCTTGTGATTCCTTTTTTAAAAAACAATCTTAACTCTTAGACAGTAGAAGGCAGAGAGATGGCACTCAGTGTATACACCTGTGATTTGCACCTGGATTTTTGAAATATCATAGAACTTCATTGAGAATTAGATTTTTCTCCCATTAAACCAGGATCAGAAGTAGCACTACACACAGGGAGAGGTTAGCCTGATGAATTGCCTTCATAGAAGGAGAAAAGGTTAGGATCCGTGCAAGTATTAAGTATTTCACACACATATTATTTTCATGTGCTGTCCTGTAGTTTTACTTGCTAACATTCAAAGAGTTTCTAACTTCTCCAGGGTGTTACAATCAGCTTTAAACATGTCCAGAGTTAAATTTGCTTCTGAGAACAAGTGTTTGTGTTAATGTGACTTAATTGATAACAGCCAGTGTGAACGCTATTATTTAAGACCTATGCATCACTAAATAGTTTCATTCAACAATGGAGACAAGCTTTAAAAAGAAAAACAAAGAAAACCCACACAAGCACATGGTTTTCATTTGGGGAGCAGGGGCTGCAGAGAGGCTGTGCTCTGAGGTCGACTTTATGGCTTCAGGCAAAAGTAGGAGATTTAAACAGAAACTACAGCAAAGCCATAGCTCTCCATTTTTAGAGACACTAATTCAGTGTATGACAAATCTTAGGGGATCTTTTGAATGGGGGGGTGAGTAGTTATGTTCTTTTTGTTTCTATTTTTTGTTTTGTTTTCAATCATTAACATTAGCTAATTAATGTCACTGTAGAAAGTGACAAAGTTAAGAGTGTTTCTTAACTTAATAACTTCAGAAAGTTTTCTACATGGCATATGGAAGGTAGGTGCCAAATGATGTTCTCTAATGTGCTCAAAATGTCCAAAAGGAAGAGGAGAATATGAAGAAGAGTGTACAGCATGGGAAATGGAGGAAGGCAGGGAAGAGGGTGAGGAACGGAGAGAAATAGAAGCAGTAATTCAAACAATTCTCCATAAAATTTATACTTCTAGACAAAAAAATTGACCATAGGTAGATGCCTAAGTGCCAAGTAGTATTTGCACATGCTACGTGATATTAAAATAGAATCACATCCACTTCTGTTTTGGTTAAGGCCCAAAGACTAAACACAAAGTAATAGGTGGCTATGGCTTTAGACTACCTTAGTAGGGTTTGCAAGGCAGTGGGAAAATTGGTCCTGTCACCCTTAAACTCAACGCCCACCTCATAGGTATGAAGTTGTTGGAATATGGTAGCATTTCTTGTGACAACACCCTTGCCCTGGAGGTACAGAGAAACTGCTTCTTCTTGACCTCCAACTTAATCAGAGGGGCTTGCAGAAGACAACTGAGAAAAAGAGGATCATCCTACTACAGGATTCAGACAGGACTGAGGAAATGCTAGCAGGCCAGGCACAGGAAAGGCACCAACTGAGCCAAGGGCCCTGCAGTAGGGCTTTCTGAATAGGAGACTCAGAGTGATCCATGAGAACACACTGTGAGAAGGTCAGCTGGGGCAGTCTCCACCCCAGAGAGGGTCTACAGCAGACCACCCAATACCAGTCAGGTGAAGCTTCTTTTGCCCTTGCATCCACTCTTCTGTATCCCTCTCCTGGCAGGTCGTTGAGGCGAGGGGTGCAGGACAAGTGGAAGGTGAAGAAATGGGACAGAAGCCAACCACACCTCCTTTCTCCACCTCCCACTCCAGTCTTCTGAATTGAAATGGGCCATTGACTTGGAGAAAATAGGAGCGTTCATTCTAAAAAAAAGTTCAGAGAATTTATTATTCCACCGTGTTGTCATATGGGTTACATTGCAGACGAATCTTGTGACTGAAAGTGATATGGGAGACTTTTTCTTATTAGGTCACTTAAAAAGTGATGGAATCTTCCCAAGATCCAGAGGCAGGAAAACCTAAGGGTTTCAAAAGAACAAAGTTGTGGCAGCACCCTCTGAAATCTGGTTCCTAGGTTCAACTCTAGGGAGATGCAAGGTCTGCATATATTAGGGATCCCCAGGGAATCTGCCACCAAGGTAAGAGACTCCATCCTTCTCTGTGCCACACTGAGAGGCCGAATGTTGAAATGTTGGATTCAACACCCCTTTTTGGAACAATAGCATACACTTTTTTTTTTTTTTGGTCTATAGAAGAAACGGGTAGTTTTCTTACCATACTGCATTATGCTTTGGGACGTTTACACAACACTCTAAACAAATTACGGCGAAATAATCAACTTACATGTAATATATAATGTGAGGTATTTGCTGCTTTCCAGCTCTGGCTGATGAAACACAATATGCTTTATTTGGCTAGAAAATAGAGCTGAATCTGTTCTTATAAAATTACTTGTGGTTAAAAGGACATAGGTTATATTTTTTATCAGACGCTTTAACAAATAGCACTCTTGAAAGTTATAAGATGAGTGTTTAGTCATCCATATAAAATAATTTGAATATTTAGTCATTGATTCATTACTTAAAAACCTACTTACCAAGCAAAGAAGGTGTAGTCCATGTATTGTAAAGGACAATAAAGTCAAACTCAGCCTCAGGTGTGAGCCCCATCCCCCGTAAGTCAGCTAGACTTGCTGAGCCTCAGTTTCCTCATCCTTGATGTGGGCCTCGCATACAGGGCCATGGTAAGGACTGATGAAAGTGGGGATACGAGAGCCTCTGCCATATTGCAAGTCCTACCTAAGAGCAGACCAGTCATCCTGCTCGGGACATGTCAATGCATGAGCCACTCCAGGAAACCCAAAGACATAAGCGACTGGATACTGTGCTCAAAGAGTTACAAACATACAATCTAGATGGGAGTACGCAGAAACATTTTAACAGTGATTTCAAAGTTCATATTCAAACAACTCACAAAACAGTATAAATTCAAATGAGTAGTTCAAAGGGTTAGTCATCAGATCTCATAGGAGGCAGTAAACCCCTTGAGCAGCAGCGAGAGGGGTTCGGAAGGATGGAGGTTGGTGAGGGGGACAGGATGGGAAGAGGAATGGGAAGGGCAGTGTTTAGTAGAGAAGTTGCAAACTAATGGTTCCATTATAAAATGTCACAGCAAATCCTGATTTCCAGTTTCTCTTTTAAGCCCAGAGGCTGGGTCTTAGTTGCCCTGAAGAGGAACGCGCCCTCTCTAGGGTAACACAGTGGGCGCCATGCAGAGTTTCCTCATACCCGTTAGCCCTCACTTATTGATGTTCTCTGCCCAGACCTGATAGGCATTTGGGATTGCTGATTTCTGGTTCAGTTGGGTTTGGAGCACCTTGCTAAACGGTGCTCCAAACCCAACTGAACATCAATCTACTCAGGAAACCACACCGCACCCCCTATTCCTTCCTTTATTCCATTGTACTGGCAATAACTTATCTTGTAACACCTTGAGGGCTGCACTCCACATTCCCAACATAAACCACAGACAAACCTTGAGTTTATTTTAGATGGCATCTTTTCAAATAAAAACTCCTGAAGGAAATTTTCTTAAATTAAGATCCCGTGGTACGGGAGGAATCAAACAATAATAAAATCTCTGATCAGCCCTGGGGCTAATCTTTCAATATGTGGATAATTATTTGTTAGACTCTCCACTCAAATAAAATCAACTAGTTATAGCATCTCTCTCTCTCTTTTTTTTTCCTGGACTAGTTAGCATAATAATGTGATTCTAAAGTTTTCCCTATTTATTTTTCTTTAGGGATGGCTTTAGAACTCTCTCTCTCTCTCTCTCTCTCTCACACACACACACACACATACACACACACATACACACACACATCCTGATCCCTAAAACCATCCCTTTTATCAAGATCTAGAAGAATGAAGATGAAGGAGGAGGTGGAAGGAAAATTCCAAAAATATAGTCGTCAGGATAAAACATTAAAAATCTTACCTTCCTTGGTACCCCTATAAAACGGGCTGGGAGAGTATCAGTATTATTTCCATAAACTGTGAGATAGGTAACAAATAATTTGTTCCTAATAGCTACATAACAGAAATGAAAAATGACTGTTTCTCTGTAAGTAAGAGCAAATTCAAAGTTATGTTTGTAGAAATGTATCTCTGTCTTGGATTCCACAACACTTTCTGGAGAAAAAAAGGTGGCTCATCTTATAACTAACATGCAGAGAATGTTTCATAATCTGGAGAGAGATGTGGCTATTACAGTGAAGAGTGAAACTTTGAAGAGAGGAGAAATATCTAAGAATTATTTGTTAGGAAGTTTGCAAAGTGTGCTGTAGTATATGTGCAGCCCTGCCCCTTCTTCAAGAAAATTTCCGTAAAGACTTATGTTAGTCCCAATGCCTTTTGGAGTAAGCTTTGTGTTTGTTCTACCTGAGAATGTTTTCAAGGAAATATACAGTATGCTATAGCCCACTATTTCTCAAAATTGGTCCCAAACCAATTTTGCTGGATACAACTCTGAGCTTCACCCCAGGACTGTGTCAGAAATTCCAGGAGTGAGGCCCCACATGTGAATGCATTTTAAGTCACCCTCCAGGTGATTGTGATCCACACTGAAGTTTGAGAACTACTGCTATAACCAACAGTGAGTAACCATACTGAAAAACCATCTGAAGTGGAAGCTGTTGGTGCCACCCATTCAGATCCCTTGATCAGCCAGTGCACTTGTTCCCTGAATGCTTTGAGTAATACATGTTTGGGTTTACACCTGTGTCCTTAGCCAATGACTTATCCTTGGTAGGAAGAACAAGAAGAGATACCTGGGGAGCCACCTCCCCACCACTCCCCAACCCTGGGATGGGCAATGACACAGGGTGCTTATGTGTCAACTACTTGAAGGGCAGGACAGCTGCCCTGTGAGCTCTGTGGATCAGGCCAAGGCTAGACTTTGCCTAGGACCACATTTTGTGGATCCTTCTCTTCCTATATCTTGTTTTTCTCACTCTCTTATGGGTTTTCCTTAAAGACCAATCCTTCATTAAACCCTATGCACCCAAATCCTTTTCACAGGTCTGCTTCTAGGGAACTAACCTAAGAAGACATGATTAATAGTTGTAATGATTACAAATGATTGCATTACTTTTCTCGGAGCAATAAGGACTGGGGGTGGTTAGTGTTTGGTGGAAAAGAATTAACAAATAGGGGAGCACCCACAGGAGTCTTCTCAAAAGTATATCAAAGTACTCTATGTACTTTGGCACTGTGAAAATAAAGATTGAAAACTGGTGGAGCACTTGATTTTTATTGACCCTTCAAGTTCTAAAATGTATGTCATCATAATTCCTGGTAGTGAATAAGAGATACTTATTGTACTAGTTTGTGTTTAATGAAGGAAAAGGACAAGTCCCAAGAGGGGCAGGTATTAATGTTCATTAACATAAAATAATTCATTTTTTTCCCAGTCTGTGGTCTGTCTCTCTGCTCTCTTGATGGTTTCAATAATTCATTTTTTAAAAAATGAGTGTTTAGCTCTCGCATAATCCAGGGACTGGAGCCTCAGTGCTAAATTCTACAGGTAAAGTCTCTGTCCTCAGGGAACTTGTCTCTTGATGAGACTGACAGGCAATGCACAGATGAATACATGTAATCTGATAATGTGAAATACTGTGGACAAGAACAAAAGCTGGGAAGGGGACAGAGTGATAACTGGAGGTGGTTGGGGTGGGGAGTGCCTGGAAGAGGTGACATCTGAGCAAACACTTAAATGCAGCAAGAAAATCCATGGGAATATCTAGAGTTTTCTAGACAGTAAGCTAGGAGTGTAAAGACCCTGAGGCAGGAGCTTGCTTAGCAGGCTCCAAACAGTAAGGGGGTCCCTGTGACTGATGTACTGTGAGTGAGGGAGTCAGTGGCTGGAGATTAGTTCAGGATGTAGCTAAGGCACCAATCACGCTTGTGTGATGGTGTGATGGGAAGCCCTCAGGGGCTCTGAGTGGTGGCGAGATTAATTTATGTAGGTGGGACAGGAGAATCAGTAACCACAGAAAAGCAGATAGTGCAGTAGACTACTTGAGAATGAGGTGAACACTAATGGAAAGTTTATTGACCTGCTCCTTTACTTCCTCAATCCAATGAGAGGTCCGAACGACCCTACAGAATGCGCATACTCTATGTACTCAGTGCAATTGTCCTTCCCTCTTTGCTTTATCTCAACCTGGAATGGGAAAGAAGGATTTATAGAGGATGTCTCAGACATCCAGACAATGGTACACATAGGATATAATTACAGCAGAGTACCCAGGAAGTGTCCTAGTACTAGTACCCAACGTTGGCATTAATGCTAATGTATTTCATGAAGCACCTCCCTGCTTCCTGTCACTTTATATGGTACTGTGGAGAGCTGGGAAGTGTCACTGAGACCACAATCTGTTCTCTGAAGCTGAAAGATAAGGAATAATTTATTTCATTTTATTCAAAGTGTACAAATATATTATTAAATAATGCCATAAACAAAGACATTTTATATTATTCATGCTAACAACTAAAAATCTCTAATTCATTTTTTCTCCCAATAAAATCCCCTAGTCATTGCTAAAATTTTATTGTCAGTATTTTTTAAATGTATGGAAAAAAAGATTTCACTTATGATTTATAGCACAGCAAGTTTTAACATAAAATGTCAATTCTTTGGTAAGGAACAAAAACCCACCAGAAGTTACTTAAAAACAATGTTTAAGGCTTAAATCCGTGGAGATTCCTAATACTCTTTTTCTAAGTGGAATTGAATTTTCCCATTTGTAAGTTTCCCAATGTTGGTGGTTATGGTGTGTGTGCCTGTGGTCAGGTGGTTTAAGGAAAGTGAGTTATGGAAAGAATGAAGGTGCTGGTTTTAAAATTAAACCTGAATTTTTCACATGCCTTAAGGATTATACATATACTTTTTTAAATTGCTTTCCTCAGGACCAAAAGTACTATCTCACCACTCACATGCAAAGGACTAGAAGTCTATTTATATATTCTCCATGATTTGTTTCCCAGATTTAGCTTTCTACAAGCACTTCCTTCAGGGAAACACACACTTTTCTTCTCTTGCAGCCCAATTTCCTGTAAGAGTGCCTCTTTAGGAAATGATAATCACAGCATCATTCCTGTGCTTTCTGGTGACAACTTAGAAGCAAAACATGCATATACACTCACACAAACACCTCCCAAAATGCAATGAGGATGAAGCAAAGAGAATAAAAGAATGTTCTTTTCCCAAACCCACCTGCCTTTTATAAAAAGAAGTAGTAACTTTTGCAGCATTTTCTTAGCTGGGAATTCAAATCTATACCCTTCATTTAAAGTCCAGTTCTTTTAGTGTTAGGTATAAAAATCACATAATCTGAGTCGCTATCAGAGTTCAGTTCAAAGAGTTCCACCTTGGGCAATTATAGGAGACCCTGGTATCCTGGGCAGCTGTTGGGACATGCTAACAGAGGTGCTCTTCTGTTCCAAGGGTGAGGGTGGACAAGGAGGCTGAGTAATTCTCTAGTTAACAGAACTGTGTCAAGACCATGATCTTCATGAGGACTCCTCTAAGGAATAGGACTGGTCATCCTGAATTAAGTGAGAATCAGGAGTCTGTGCCCATGGAGAAGGAAGGGGGAGGCAGTTGGGTTACACAGCTTAGCCCCCTAAATGCAAAGCTACCACACAAAGATATCTTGAAACCCTTTGGCAATGCTGTGGTGTCCTCCAGATTCAGACTCAGCAAGGTCTCTAAAGACAGCTGCTTGCTGAAAGTGGTTCTGGGAACAAAACTTGCTATCCTGATGCCAGAGCAGCCTCTAGAAAGTTGCTGAATAAATGTTGCTGCCAACAAAAAAGTCACTGCTGTGGGACACACTACCCATAGAGAAAAGAGGGTATTTCAACTTACTGATTACCAACTTTGTGCTCAAACCTCACAGTGACCACAGTCTCAATTCTAAGACTCTCTCATGCTGACTTTTCAAGAGTGAATAAGAAACATTATCATAACTGAAGACACTGATAAAAATAAATTAAAATATATTTGCCATAGAATAAAGAAAATATGATATTATTAGAAACATTAATGATCACAGAAATATTAGACAATATGGAGCCCTTCCTAGGCTACCTACTTAAAGATATGACCTCACATAATCCTCATAAAATCATAGCTCTATGAGGTACACATAATAATAATTCTTCTCATTTTACAGATGACAAAAGCTAAGGCTGAAGAAAAATGAAGAAAATTAAGAAAAGTGGGAGACACTAGAGTTGCGTGGTTGTGATCTCATGCCCTTTGGACTCACCAGTCCAAGATATGCCACTATGGAAGAAGCTACCATGGGTGCAGCAGATGGTACATCTTCCCCCTTGTTCCAATGAGACCCAGGGAGAAATGTCAAGGAAAACATGACAATTTCGCACCAGAACAGTTAAGTAGTCCAAGACCTTGAATTAAGCTCAGTTGTTTCTGATGGCATAAAAACCAAATCTTACTTCTGCCATGACCCAGATTTTAGAATGCAATATAGTGGATCAGAAGGAGTAATGACTCTGAATTCTGAAAAATCTAAGGTTTAATATCACTATGCTGGGATAGAAGAGTGGAATTTCTAATTGTAGTTAAAATGGTGATTTGTAAAACAAATGGTGATCTCAATAACACCAAAATAAATTCCAGATGAACCAACAAATTTTGAATAAAAATGAAAGCATAAAGATTTTTATGGCAATGAAATAGTTCTGTGTCTTGATTGCAAGTGGTCATTATATAAATCTACACACACACATTGTACGGATGTCAGTTTCCTGATTTTGGTACTGTACTATAATTATGTAAGATATAACCATTAGCGGAAGCTGGGTGAAGGGTACACAGGACTATTCCATATGATTTTTGCAACTTCCTACGAACCTATAATTATCTCAAAAATAAAAAGTCAAAATAAAAGTTAAATGAAAGCATTAAAGAAATGGAATGAAGTAAAAAAAATAGCTAAACTTGGTGTGGGCAAGAAAGATCTTTAAAAAAAAAAGAATTGATAAATTTAACCACAAAAATGAAAAACTTCAAAGTGTCCCAAAATACAAAATTTAAAAAGGCAGATATTCAGATGTTTTCAGCATATCTGAAAAATGAGTTCAGAAGTCTTAATATATCATTTACAAGTGGTTGAAAGTATGGACTTGGGAGCCAGACTGCTTGGTCTGAAATCATGGTTCTAACTACTCGATAGCTGTGTGACTTGGGGAAAGTTGCCTCGCTGAGCTACCGTTTTATCATCTGTGAAATGGGGAGAACAGTAGTGCTTTCCTCTATGAGTTGTTTTGTGGTTAAATGAGCGAATACAATGTAAAGACCTTAGACTAGTAAGTGGAACATAGAGTTAGCTGAGGTGGTAGTTGTCATCATTGTTACAATTATTATCATTATTATCATTTTTTTTTTTTGAGTTGGAGTCTCTGTCGCCCAGACTGGATTACAGTGGCCGCTCCCGGCCACCGCAGCCTCGACCTGCTGGGCTCCGGCGATCCTTCCGCCTCAACCTTCCGAGTAGCTGGAACTACAGGTGCGTGCTACCACACCAGGCTAATTTATTGATTTATTGTAGAGATGAGGTCTCACCAAGCTGCCCAGGTGGGTCTCGAACCCGCGGGCTCAGGCAATTCACTCGCCTCAGCCTCCCAAGGCGCGGAATTACAGGCTGAGCCACCGAGCCTGGCTTACAATTATTATAATTCAGTACAAAAGAAACACAACCATCCATAACGTCAGGCTCTCAGCTATTTGGGTCTGGGATGGAGTAAACTCACCCCTGGGCAGATTGTCCTGTGCTGAGCTGTAATATGATGATATCCTCATGCCAAGTCAGGTCTGACCCTCTATCCTGGAAGATGGTGATCTCTGTTATGTTAAGTGACCTCTAGTACTGTGGTTACCTGTTAGCTGGAACTCCTCCCTCTTTTCAACATCCCTTCCTCTCTGGCTATTCACTCCACCTTCCTTCTAGTATGGTGCCTCTAGTTCACTAGAATTAGGTGGTGGCATATTTGTAAGAGCACTCTTGTGCCAGTATCCAGTGTTGTCATCTGCATTTCCCCATAGATTACCCTTATTCATCCTCACAGTATCCTTGTTGGGTAGATATTACTACCTCACTTAGAGATGAAGAGAAGGGAACTCAGAGAAGTCAGTGATTTGCCCAAGATCACACAATCAACAAGCAGAAGCACAAATTTTTCTGAATTAAAAGCCTAGACTGATGTCTAAGGAGTGATGGGAACTCCTTTAACATACATTATGAGCATAATGTCTAAACTAAGAGATTCCCAATGATATCTGTGGAACTCCACCTTTATCTAGCATGAGCTTTTGGATGCCCCTGTTGTCTCCTGACAGGTTTTACTTTTTTCTTCCTGGTTCTCATCAGTGCTCCAGAAAGGAATAGTCACTGTCCAGTCTCCTCTGGGCAAGTTAGCTGCACCTATAGTTAGTACAGTGTGGCCTATAGTTAGGCCACACTGTGTGAGCACACATTGCTTTCTGTGCATCTTTAATTGCTTCAGAGCTCGGTCTCCCCAGATAGACTGGAAACATGTAGAATACAAGGACCATGTGATGCTATAACTTGGCATTCACTTGCAACAATTAATACAGTGGTCTGTAAGTCCTGATCCTTGGCCCTCAAATTTAGAACAATTCATGAAGGAGGGAAAGACAGCCTGTTTCTGCTTGAGAAGCTCCTGTGTATATGCCCACCTTTGACCACCTGGGATTATATGTGTGGAAAACTGAGTGACCCTGGTAGCAAGAAGGAGAAAAATTATTTGCTTTAACACTAGCTCTTGGGGCCAAGAATAGAATGTTCTTAAAATCACTATACAGTGTGACCTTGGGCAAGTGATTAAACTTTACTGGATCTCTTTCTCCACATTGTGAAAGGAGTTTATCACTTTTTAGGAAACATGCCCTACAAGATAGCATCTTCAATTCTTCCAGTCTCCAAATAAATTTGAGTACTTATACAGAGAGAAGAGAAAGTAAGAAGGAGAAGAGGACTCAAAAAACACATTCCGAGGGGATGTTATAGATCAACACAGAATTTCATCTGTGCAGAGCTCTCCAAGAAAAACCTGTTCAAAAGAACTCTGGTCAGTTGGACCCTGGCAATGTCCACCAACCACCCTCCATAGAGAAGACTCTCTCTCTCTCTCTCTCTCAAAATATATATATATATATATATATATATATATATTATATATATATATTTATAAATATATATATATATTTATAAATATATATATATATTTCCGTTCTAATAGTCTATGTTCTACGTGAATGTCATTTAGATGTTTTGTTTCTTGGACTAAGAAAGTTGAGGCAGGAATTGTACAATGGCACTGTCACATATGAAAACAAACCCAAAATATTCTTGCACACTGTATAGGTTGATTTAAGAATCACATCATTTTTTACCATGAAAGAGGTCCATGTTTAGCTCTGGTTTATAGGTGAGGGCCCCAAAGGATAAGAACTAGCCCAGGAAATGCATTTCACTTATCTTTTATTGAGCTGGAAATCACATACCGGGGCTTGTGGGACATTAACAAGAACACCTTCTCTCAACCCTGAAAACATGGAGAAGACTATGTTAATGGATTACTATGAAACTGAAAGTAGCTTTACAGTAGGTTGACCCTGAAAGCAGAGAGGTTTAAAGTGAGGTGGACTCAATGCCTTTAACATACACATAAATCTAATGTACCAATACCATATGCTCGAAACATCATTGCTGAGCACACGGGGGAAGAAAAGGCAGACAGATGCCCGTAGTCCAAGAAGCTGAGAAGGTAATTTGTTGCTCTTAGAGGCAATGAATAATGATTTAACTTGGTTTTCTTGACTTTGATGTTTTCACAGAAAAACTCACATGAAAACGTGTATTTTCCACTCTATTATTTCCTTCATCTGAAATGGTGCCAAGTTTCTTTCACATTAGGAGAAAAATCTCAACAGAGTGAAAGGTTAGAAACTGGATTTTAAATTTCTTTTAAACGTGTTCTAGCAGTCTGGCCCATCTAGTACAAATGGTAAGATGCAGCAGAAGAATGATTGTTGGTAATTATCTCTCTATCACCACCTAGATAATGGGAGGAAGGTCGGCAGCCTTCAGTCGCCCCGCCTTAGGCAGAATGCTCAGGTTTTTGGTGGCTTTGAGGGTTATTTTGGGAAGCTAATCTCTGTCTGGGTTTACAGAAAAGCCTAATGACAAAGTGAGAGCTGAATCCTGTGATGATGTAACCCAGGTGGATTGCACACTAATCTGTGAATTTCTTACCATTTCTACAGCTTCATCTTGGCATGTGTGTGTCAGTGAAGGGTTGGAACTATGTCTCAGGAGTAAGTCAGGGTCTCCAAACATGAGGCTAAGATTTTAGGGCACATCTCTCTTTAACTCGCTGTCTGGCTCTAGGCCATACATGAACTTCTTCCACAACTCAGTTTCCAAGTTGAAAGTAGGAGGAACCTGCTCCCCCTACAAACCTACTTCACAGAGCTTTTCAGTGAAGTTTTTAAAAATCAGGATGGCAGAGCATGTTATAATTTTAGAATTGCTGGAGATTCTCAACAGTGAAAATACGCTAGCTAAGGCTTGAGACAAAATTTAGTAGAAAGGCGATAAGAAAGTTCACCTTCTATCAGTGCCAGAAAGGCTGTGGACTTTGAATGATACCTTTAATCACTATGTATCTTTCTAGATCCTAAACAATGTCATTTCCCAGTAGATCATCTGGAAAATTCTATGCATATGCCCAGTGTGTAATCACTGTTTGTTGAGACCCTTGCTTTTCAAAATGCAGGTAGTAGCTACCTCTGAAAAGGACAGGGGTGGTCCTGGGAGCAGCCAGACTGCCCTTCTGAGGCAGCATTGGGCCCTCAGGCCACCCAGTGCTGCAGGAGCAAGTTCTACACCCACAGGGCCTCTGAACACTAGAGTGGCGGATGAGCTCAGCTCTCTGAAGTGGCTCGTGTGGCTGAGATAGGGGTGCCCTGCCACACTCACTTCCTAGAGGATAAGCTCAGCCAAAGCCACATTAAAAGCCGATTGCCTAATGTTGGCAGAACTTTTCAGGAGGCACCAAATGAGAGTGTGTGGGAGGGGAGTGGGCATCAGTGCCATAAAATGATGAAGCCCAACAAACGTTTCCTGCCTTCACATTTAAAATCTCCCGTGGGGGAGGAAGCCAGCCTCAGAGGCCTGGGGCTTTCCTGAAGAAACTATAAAAGGAAAGAATGATAAAAGGAGCCAGGGTTTCAGCAGGACCACTACCAAGGAAAACAAAGAGGGAGGGGAGAAGGTCCTCTTTCAATTCCAACCCTTGCTTGTAATTTCCAGACTGGGTTTGCTACAGGAAGCTACTTAGAAGAGATGTGAGGTTTTGTTTTGCTTCTGTGGTGGCTCTTTTCTCCTCAGTGAGGAACTGTGGGTCATATCTCATCTCTTCAAACTCCTGAAATATATATATTTAAGAAGTCAAACAAGAATCAGTGACTTCTTTCTGAACCACACACCTCCTAGTGGCCTCTAACAAAATACACAACCTGTTCAGGAAGTATCCCTTGCTAGCTGAATTCTTGCTGTCAGAAATCAGGAAAAGAACAGACACAAACGACAGCCAATACTGAGATATAAAACCACCAACATGGTCAATAAATATGTTTCTTTCAATTGTTTCCCAGAACAGGGAAAGTCACCGAGCATTGCCTCTGACATCTGTCAGTTGGCAAGTCATAGGAAAAATACAAATAACTGATTTAAAAACAGAACAAATGGAAAACTGCTCAAAATACTCAGGTAGCATTTGTTGCCCTATTTCCTTACACTTTCCAAGTTACTCAAACAATATTGGAAAGGTATCCTATTATGAATTCCCTGACCAGATTGAACAGATTAAATTCTTGGATTTCTCATTTCATAATCACCTAAATCCTAAAAAGTAAAGTTTCACTCAAGCAAGGCCTGACAGACCCATCATGGGAAAGCTAAGTTCTGAATGCTTTCAGAATCTCCAGTCCTAAGATGGGACTGAAGAGGTAAGAGAAGGTCCATTTAGCTAACATATGCTACACTATGCAATTTAAAACACAGGGTGTAAGGTAGTCTTTCAAAGAGGTTCCAGGCATCTTCAGAGTCCCAGAAATTGTATTTGACTCATGAAATTCAGAATTTTCCACCCACACTTATCAATGTCATCTTTTTCCTCCTTGTCCTTGTTCCACCCTCCTCTATAAATCGAGAGACACATGCAGCTGCCTACAGCAACCAAAAGATTTCTCCAATAAAGCAAAATCCAGTGAAAAAAGGAAAAAAAGTTTCAGAAAGACTCACAGAGGTTAGAGATTAAACCAAATAAACTGAATTGCAATTCTGATTCTGCCAACAATCAAATAGTTAACAGCATTTAAGTACTCTTTATATATTTCAAGTTCATTAACATAAAGTAACTCATTCAACCTTTACAACACATCTCTGAGGAGGATGGGGAGACTCTGTCACCCCTATTTTACAGATGAGCAAGTCAACCCCAGGGTCTGCACAACCTGGCACTGGCAGAGTTACATTGGCAGAGCTACTGTAACATACAGCCTGCTCATTCAGTGTCCGCCACCATGTGGCCTGAGCTCCCATTCTCCTCACTTCTCCACCCCATCCTGTCTGCACACACACACACCTTCTTGCTCTGTGCCCCACAGCAGCTTGTCTCACCAAACTGTGAGCAGTATCCCAGTTATTGGTACATTCATCTCGGAGATCCTAAAGGTTAGAAATCTCACTGAGGGTAAGGAGCACAGAAGCCCTAATTTTGATAGCCTGGAGAACATTTCCCCATATCTTGAATGCAGTATCTGCTCCCTAAATATTTGGCACATGGAACTAAACTGAATTAATCTGATATGAAATTGCGAACCAGGTGAATTCTATGCCTCCCCCACCCTGTAACCTCTTGTTCTCAACTCTGACTCCCACCTATCAAAACCTACTCCTAGATCTTTCAAACATATAAAAGACTGTGTGACTGATAGAAACTTAAACTGTTATTCATCATGTGGGTAATAAACTTAAATCTAAATGGAAATGGCTCTAATTCCAGGCATTGCCTGAAAATCTGGAATGACTTGGGAGTGACAGGGCCTTTTCTGCAGGCCAGAAATCACATTTGGAACTCAGGGGACCTTGAGTTTATGCCAAGATCACAGGCATCCACAGTCACCCACCTCATTTCTTCTCATATACCAGTGGAAAAGCATGAGTCATAAAGTATTGGAAGCATTTTTAACTCACGAATTATTTGGATAGTAAAATGTAATGCTTCAACCCTAACTAAATGCTAAAACCAATCTTAGCAACCAATTAGACAAAATTGTCTTTGAAATCAAAGGAAGTGTCCAAGAGAAAAAGAATAAGCTACTTTAAAAGATTGTGTTGATACTCTGATATGTGTAATTCAAATCATCTGGGAAGAGTATAGTCACTTCTTCCTTTTGGATGCTGACCACACAAGGAGGTGTGTGATCACAGAAACAGCATCCTGAACTTCCTCTCAGCCCTGAGCTTGCACCCTAGTTACTCATGGATACATGGCAAGGCATCCGCCCACGCTTGAAGATTCCTGTGACTCAGGGGCAAACCCTATGCCCCCACCAGCCTCAGCCTTTTGGGTTTACACTTTGAGCCACTAAGCCCTGCCCTGCCTACTTCCTCTGGCCTCCCCCTCCCTAATCTAACAGCCTGGGTTCAGGCCATTTGACCTGAGACACTCACCTGCATTGTGCAGGTTACATGTATACTACCTTTACCTCTCCAGTGGCCTTCAAATTGCTGTCACCCCCGCCCAGCCATGTCAGTCACTTACAGGTCTCCATCTCACCAGCTATCCCTCCCCATTGCTGGGACTTGTTCATGCTGGACTTTGCCTAAAGTGCCCATAGGAGTAACTCCCACTCAACCTTCAAGACTCAGTTCTAGTAATCTGGGAAGTTTCAACTGACTCTGCTAGGCTGTGTCCGAATTCATTCCTCTCTGTTTTCAAAAGATCTTGAGCCTATATCAAGCACAGCATGAATGACATCGGGTAGAAATCCCTGTTAACTTCTCTCCCTTGTGTTCTCAGAGGTCCTGCAAATGGCTGGCCTATAGTGAGCAATAAGGAAAAAAGTCTGTTGTCTGACTAACTGAATGAATGAGCAATAGAGTGTAGGAATAATAGCCATCACCCCAGACCATGGAGAAGGAAAGTTCTTTGAAATGTTTCAGTTTCCCTTGTCTAACACAGCACCTGCTTGGTGCACATTACCAGCTAGTTAAATGAAACTGAACCATAGAGTTCTTATCTTAACCAATCTTTATTCCTTCTGCCCTCAATTATTGGCCATCTACTTCATACATGCATTTCACTAGGCACTATGGAAGCAAAAACCAGGTGAGCCAAGAGTTTAGAGAGGTCTTGAATCTAGAAAAATAATAGACTAATAAATAAAGATGTAGAGGTCTGAGTAAAATGCCAACTACTCTTTGTAGGCAAGATGGGAAAGATTTAACCAGAGAGTTGAGTTTTGAGTCAGATTTTGAATGATATGTAAATGACTATGTATACACTTTTTTGAGCTTCTTAGGGGTGTGTGTGTGGGGGGGGTATATTTGGGGTATCTGCTACTGTAGGAATATATACAAAATACTGTGGTGTGAATATTTATGCAAATGTCAACTACACACAAACTGCATGCTATAATCTAAAACTTTCCTTGGCTATTTTCTGCCAACACAATGTCCTTTGGCAGGCCTTTAACATTTCAGTTGTTCTTTGGGTGACAGTTGTTTTCACATTCCACAGACCCTGGTTTGCCATCCCTGGAATGCTTACTCTCCTGAGTCCGGTTAATCTCTCATGTTTATTATCAGTTTTTCAGCTGCAGTCATTGTGAGCAGTAGTGTGTTTTCCCCTCACAGTAGTAAATATTCATGTATTTGTGAAGTAATGAAGAAAATGTCACTGAGCATGAAAGGGTTGATGTCAACAATCAGGAGAATATGAAACATAGCATTAAAAACTATTAACATTCTTGCACACTCCTAGTGGCTCAATTGCTTCAGATGGAAGGGAGTGAAACTTGGAGTTTGGAGGTTTTGATATAGAATGGACAGAAAAACAAAAATACACTTGGCTGGTCTTGCCTCTGGGTGTCCTTTCCATTTCACAACCGCACATAGATGAGAAGTACTTTGGAGCCTTCTCATATTATTTATTTATCCCTTGGAGAACTGGGATATCCTAGTTACTGCAAACACAAGATAGAGCCTGGGCAGTGATGACTCTAGTTGCAGGCTGCTCAGACCCCTCAGGAAGTGAAGGGTCCCTGCAGTGGGGATTCCTAATCTGAACTTATACCTACTCTAACTTCAGATCTCCACTCAAATGCACTTCCTGGCTCAGAGACTGCCACTATAAAGTCACAAGTGTCAGTTTCCTTTTTTACAATTCCTGTCTAATGGGTGTCCGAGGATGAATGTAAAGTTAAAGAGTGCTTTGGAAATATTACCAGATAGTTGCTGGACATGAGTGCATGCAGGTGTGTACACACTATATACACGGCAAATGTCCACCAGATACATACTATTAGATAGAAAAGGTAAGGATTGCTGTAAAAGGTAGTGTATGGAGTAGTAAGTGGATAAGTATTTTGTAAGCTGAAAAGTCTTGCAGTCCTAGCTCTGCCACTTAGTACCTTAGAAAAGCTACTCAATCTCTCCAGGCCTTTCTTGCATCATCTCCTTTATACAGTGGTTCTTAACTGGATGTAGTTCCCTCCCCAGGAACATCTGACAAGTCTGGAGACATTTTTGATTGTCAAAAATGGGAATGGAGGGGCTCCTACTGGCACCTAGTGGGTAGAGAACAGGGATACGAGTAAACATCCTATAATGTACTAGACAGCTCTCATAACAAAGAATTATCCCTAACCCAAAATGTCAGTAGTGCTGAGGTTAAAAAATGCTGTCTAATGGGATAGTAATAATTGTGCCTATCCCAAAAAAGCTCTTTCACTTTCAATATTGTTTGCTATCCTGTTACCATTATTATCATTATTATAATTCAAATCCATTATCACTTCCTGAGAGTTGTTGGAAATTTTCCCCAAGTAATAATAGGAAAGGAAACTAACATTGTTTAAGTAACTACTATGTGTCAGGGGCTGTGCTACATGTTTTATATAACTTATGTAACAACACAATAATACTACAAAATGACTATTATCTCTTATTTATGAGGCTAATCCAAGAATCCTCTTTACCAACGAGTCAGTTTGAACATCTTTGTACTAAAAGAATAAAAAATATATTATTGGTTTTTAAAAACTGCATAAACTATTGAAAGGTGACCTTACCAAGGCTGTGAAACTAGTGAAGCTTTTATTCACTAGTCTCTCAGCACTTCCCTTTCTCCTATTCAGTGAAGAAATCCCCTTATTGTTCAGCTGGTCCATAAAACTTACTCCCATCTCCCACTTCTCCTTAAAACTAGGTGACTTTCTTTTTACTACCATGGCTAGGATCCCCTGATTGCTAGCATGAAGGAACCCACACCAAAACGCCAATGGATCCCTAGAGACTGAATGCTAATTTCCCCAAGAAACACGTTTGTATTTTAATAAGAGTTTGGGGAAATGATATTAACGAAATAAATGATTCATTAAATGTTGAAAGCCTAAAGCAATTCAGTATCTAGACTATTTTAGTACAGATGGCAATTGTAATCTCCTTCAGCAATGCCCTATAAGTACTCATCCTGAAACCAAGATTTACATCAAAAAGCAGGGGAAAGTCAGCACAAATGTATCTACTCTTCAAGCCAGTGACTATGACTAACCAGGTGAACAAGTGGTATTGGGCTATCCAATGCCCTAAAACGTCTCTCACTATTTGGTCCAGATTCACTGCATTACTTTGAGGCAAGGTGATCATTTTACCTCAGAACGTTTAGTCATTTCCTAGGCAGTATCTTCTTTTTTTTTTCTGAGTTGGAGTCTCACTCTTGTCGCCCAGGCTGGAGTGCAGTGGCATGCTCATGTAACCACCGCAGCCTCGACCTGTTGGGTTTAGGCGATCCTTCTGCCTCAGCCTTCCAAGTAGCTAGAATTACAGATGCACACACCATCTGTAAATTAGCCTGGCTAATTTTTGTGATTTATGGTAGAGAGGACGTCTCACCAAGTTGCCCAGGGTGGTCTCGAACCCCCATGCTCAGGCAATCCCCTCACCTTGACCTCCCAAAGTGCTGGGATTATAGGCTTAACCACTGCACCCAGCGCAGTGTATCTTTTAAAGGAAATGATCTGACCACTGATGGCAAGAATTGTTTTATGTCATCTTTGATTTGTTTGTTTAACAGGATGGAAAGAGGACAAATTTGTATCTTTCTCATTGACTTAACCAAGGGTAAGGATCTATTTAGAGACCAGAAAGAACAATGCAGAAATTGTTCACTCACAATGTGAATCATTTTCAGACAATCCCCAGAAAATCTGGGATAAGTTAAGAGGAAGAGAGATAGATGATAGTATGTGGAAAGTGTTATTTATGAATGTTAATAAAATTTCTACTGCAAAGGAAATACTAGAGATAAACTGAAAAGCCCTACGTTGAGAATGAGGCTTATTCCAGGCTGACTCTGAGATGCAAACAAGCTAAGGACGGGTTCATTATATGCCAAGTTCCTAAGAAGGATGGCAGACTAGAGCTATAGCTGGAGAAGTTTCCCTCCTCAGGATTTTGCCAGGAGCCTAATCACACACTTTGCAATCCATCACAGATATGTTAGGGTAGACCTGACATCCTTGCTGAACTATCTCCATGTCAGCTTTTTACAGGATGGAAACAAGATGGTAGATTTTGGACTAAAGGAATTCTTCCTCATTCACACTTCGGGCCTTTGACAGAAACTTTCAAAATAAAAAATGAAAATAGAAGCCAGTCAAAATCAAGATTTAAAACTTTACAACATCTGGAAATCCCTTTTAAGGACAATAACTGATAAAACCAGAACGGAATTGAACTTATGTGAAAATGCATTCCAAGAAATATATATCTAGGTACATGTTGATTATATAGTGGATCCTGACATCTTTAATTTGTTTTAACTGTGGGAATGCTGTCAAAAAATGTGGTGAGAATGTGGCAGGACAATGTTTTCATGAGGGCAGGACAGTGTTTTGTGAGGTTGAAATGAAATTGTTTTAAAACAGATTGAAAGAAGTGTCTTTTCCTAGGTCTTGGAAATAGTAAATATTTTCACTGTGTTCATATAACTGAATTGGTGAAGAAGTGAATACCCCAGCTAATGTGTCATCAAGGTAAGATGAAGTTTCAAAATTCTATTTCTGAGGAATATGATGGACATCAAGGCTCAAGTAAAAAGCCAGGTTTTCTTGACTGGCTAATCTTTATTCCATGATTACATCTGCCAGAAAATACACCTCAAGTGTTTCAACTCCTTCAGAGGCAGTATAGCACAGCAGCCAAATGATGTCACATCTGAAGTCCAAAGGTCTGGGTTCAAATCCCAGCTCTGAAACTGGTTGTGCGACTTTGGAAAACTTACTTAACCTCTCTAGCCCTCAGCTTCCTCATCTGTTAAATGGGGATAATAATCGTACCTACCTTATGAGGTTATTTTTGTTTGTTTTTTGGGAAAACAGGATTTATTGGGAGGACAGAAAATCTCCCACAATGGGAGGGGACCCAAAGGGGTTGCCCTGGTTATTGTTTTAAAAATGAAATGAGTGCATATCTGCAAAGCTCTTAGAATAGCACCTGGTATGCTACATGTGTTCCCTCAATTCCTCATCTAACTTCATTTCACATAGACCCTGTTATGAGTCAAGCACTATCCAGCATTCTCATCTCCCAAATGGGGAAAGTGAGGCTTTGCTAGGTAAATTAACTTGCCCAAGTTCACACAGCTCATAAGTGGCAAAGTCAATAGTTGAAACAAATTCTATCGCAGGTCAAAGCCCAAGTTCTTCATCACTCACTACATAACGTATTTGGGGAAATGACTATGAAGAGATGAATTGGTCTATCCTACTACAGGAAATAACAGCTACTGGAGCAGAGATTAAAGATGATCTCCATCAAAAGGTAGCTTCTCGATGATGCTCCAGAAGGCATCCACAACTCCTTTCCTCACCCCAAAGCCTTTATAGTAGAGGCGAAGGGATATGGTTTCAAAGATGACTCCTACCACCCCAATCACAGCACTTCTTTCCACAATTTCATCAGACC
Organism: Carlito syrichta; assembly: GCF_000164805.1. Classification (NCBI taxonomy): domain Eukaryota; kingdom Metazoa; phylum Chordata; class Mammalia; order Primates; family Tarsiidae; genus Carlito; species Carlito syrichta. The sequence goes on along the minus strand of NW_007232216.1, from coordinate 73,268 downwards.
ACTTTACTGACAACACAAAGCATGGATATCTCGAAGCCATTTTCCTTCCCTTCATTCAATGAATTATCAATAAATTGTCCCTCTCATCACAATTGTATGTCTCATTGGTAGAATTTTACTGACTGAGAATCCATTTCAGCTGGCTTCTGGTAAAGAGGAAAGAGGCCTAGCCAGTTCTTGCAGAATTTTAAAATGAAGTTTAATGTTGGTGCCTGAGCCCTTTCTGTATCTACGTTTTCTTCTGGAGCCTTCTCATCTCTACCACTATCCCTGCCATCTAGGAAGCCAGGCTCTATGAACCATTCTTGGATTAATCAAAGTGTCCATTGTATTAATAGTAGCATACTCACCCCATCAACAAATTTTTACAGCTCCATCTTGATCATCCAGTTTCCCCTCTATAAAGACTCTCATTCTCTGAGTACACCGTATAAGAGACTCTATTTTCACTGACTGTACCATGAAAGTATAAGACATCAGAACTTTCAAGCTTTCAAATGCTTGCTTTTGCTGTTACATCCCAAATCTGATGTACCTTCTTATTTCCCCTATTCTATCCCCCACCCCTCAGCTTGGCAAACTCATACCTTTACTCTAAGGGGAAGACTTAAATGTAGCACCTTTACTGTAGTTTTCATAGACAACATGAACATCTGTGTTCCCTATAAAAAAGAACTATTATCTTGCCTATACCCCTCAATTTCTTCATAATCCTCTCTAGGTACCACTAATATAGTATTTTTCACACTGTATTATATCCTTTCCCTGTCCAGCACCTAGCACAGTCGTGAGACATAATAGACACTCAGTAGGGTTTATTGAGCTATACCACTAAAGAGTGACTAGAATAGTTGAGGGAGAGGTGATACAGTAACAAAGCATTTTTTTTAATATATTAGAGAGATCTGGATTCAAGTTCTGGCTCTACTACCTCCTGTGGCAAGACCTCAATGAAACTCTGCTTCTTCATCTATGAAATAGGCAGTTTTATTATAAGAATCCAATGCGAAAGGTTTATAAACATATTTGCTACATGGTGAAGACAACGCATGTCTGTGTCTCTTGAATTTTGCCCACATTTTCTTTTCTTTATACTCCTCCTTCCCCAAACCCCATGCCATTTCCTCTTTCTAGAACAGAGGAAGATAGTTGTTGAAAACTTTTTCCTTACTATTTAGTTTGGATCAAGGAGAACTATAACAACAAGTTTTAGGAGAGCCCATCCAAACAGACTCTAAGAAATTTGCTTTGAATACAGTAAATCTGATGTCAAGGACAGCCCTAGTATGGAGATGAATTCAGGACTCTTAAGTTAAGACTTTAATAATTTCTGGCTCCACTGACAGTGATTGCCATAACTGAGTGGAGATAGCAGGCTCTCTTGGTTTGGTTCCATCACACTTTTTTTTAATGTTTTTTTTTTCTTTTTTAAAAATTTTTATTATAAAGATGTGGGGTACAATTCAGAGTTAGGCATATAAACATTGATCATGCAGGTACCTTTGTACATGGTTATTATGATTATATACTCATGAGGAAGCTGGGCCTGCCTTCTGGGGAGAATTATTGATCATTCTGATTTTGATTCTTTCTAGACCCCAGTAGCTATGAAATCCCATGATCAGTAAGCAGCATGCCTTCTGATTATGATCTGGCTCAAGGAGAAAAAACCTCTGATCTTATTTCAGTCCTAAAGACCAAAAAAAAAGTCTCTCATATAAATCAATCAATGAGTTCTCTGGAGTCTATCACAGTCTCATACACATTTTAGCTTAGTATGAGACAATTCTGATTGACTTAGGCACAAAAACCCTTTCCTCTACAAGTAGAGAACCAGATCACTCCAGAACTTCATTCGGCTTCATTTGTTTTTCTGTTCCTATAAAATCTGTCTTCATTCTTTGAGATCCTCAGTTCTCCAATAGTAGTAAGCCCCAATATCAATTTTTCCTAAGTCCTCCTTTATCTGTTTCAGAGGAAAAACAGGATTGCCAAATGCAAAAGGCCCTGGCAGAACCTGTCAGTGACTTTAGTTATAATCTTTAGATTCTCCTAAGATTCTCTCTCTCTCTCTCTCATTAATCCATTAATGTGATTTATAGAAAGACCTATGAAAATATAGCTTTTAATTGTTCACAATAGCAAGAACACGGACTGTGCTGCCCATCAAAAGAGGACCGGTTTTAAAAAAAATGTGGTACATATTCACAATGGAATATTATGCAGCCATAAAGAAAAACAAAATCATGAACCTTGCAACAACCTGGATGGACTTACAGTCTATAATACTGAGTGATCTTTCACAGAAACAGCAACTGAGTATCACATGTTCTCACTCATAAGTGGACCTTGAACAACTATCATAATACTATAAGAAAAGGATTGACAGTAGTGGGAACCTGTGGGGGCATGGGGCAGTGGGGAGGTGGGATTGGCAGTAGTGGGAAATTGCCTAGGGAAGGGGGAGCACACCTCATCAACAAAGGTATACCTAACCCTGAATTGTACCCCACAATTTTAAAATAAAAAATAAAATATAGCTTTTAAATAATTAACATATTAGGCATAATATTCATATTAATATAATTAATGTACTAGGCAACAATTAACATAATTAGGCACAGGGAAGAAGTCAATGCTTAAGAAAGATAACACTTGATTTATAGACACATCTAAAGATGACTGGAGAAAAGGTCTACTTAGAGTTCTAAAACATTTCCTAAACTATCTTTGGAGCAGATAGTTTAACCTCTGTCACAAAAAAAAAGTTCTTGTTCATACCTATAATGATACTGTAAATACAAGTTTTAAAAAAGACTTTTAAAGCAACTGTCGCAGACAACCAAATTGTAACCATTATGTTTACCATCTTGGCGCATATCCCAAGCTCCACATGTTTTTAGCATCGTTTTTTGATGCAACAAAAAGGGCGCAAATATGAAGATTCTTTTATGTTTCTATTACAAAAAGCAAAGGGAACAAATCCATTTATCTATATATGAATTTAAAATTCTTTGTAGTATGGTGACCATATGCATCAATTCTCAGAAAGTAAAAGTAAAATATTCATTTTCCTTTCTGTTGAAGTACTTTAGGTTTTTGACATGAGGAACTGATCCTATTAAGTGGTAATTTACAGTGGCTACTTATTGCTTAAATGTGGGAAGCCCACAGGGGTAAATCATGGGAATTAAGGAAGAGAGTACCCTGAGTAAAATAATATGCACAGTTAATCCTTATGATTCACTCTATATCCTTTCTCCCTAAGTCTCCCCCTCCAATCCATCCATCCCTATGCACAACTAATCCTTGTGATTCACTCTATATCCTTGCCCCCTGACTCCCCACCCTCCAATCCATCCACCCCACCCCCTACCACTAAATTAAGTGACAAATGCCCAGCTGAATTTGGCTGCCACAAGAATTTGAGTTGGAGCAAACAGACTTGGTCTGTTTATAAGAAATGGGCCTTTTGTCATGGTTTTGTTTCATTTGTACCAGGATTCCATCAGAAGATTCTCTGCCTTAGATAAATGATACCTTCACACAGTTTGAAGGAAGTATAGGCCAGGAAAAAAATTTGTCTTATAGAAGGTCAGCAGAAATAGAAAGGCTCTGTCTCAAATCTGAGAGGAATGCAATTCCACTAAAGTTGCCAAATATTCTCAATGGGAAATTACTCAAAATAATCTTCTTTTCCTTTGAAAGTGACATTCTAAACAAACTATGCTCTTCTCTCTTTGCTTGGAAATCCTTTTTTTTAAAATTCAGACATAAAAAGATAAAAGAGATTGCCTTCTCAATATTTTAATTTTTCTCAGAACTTGAAGGCTCATCACTTGACATCTACTGAACACTCAAACCTTCTCTAGAATGATGAAATGTCTGCTGTAGCCAAGTCTCTTTTTCTGCTCCTTGACATGTTAAAAGTGAGTATACACACAGGGAAAAACAAAGGGCAGTATGAATGAGAACACATATTGGTTTGCAACTTTCTGAGCATGTCTTACAATAAACTTTCAAAGAATATTAAAGTTGGGTCTTCACCTCGGAGAATTAAGTAAGTTTCTCCCTTTCCTTCCTTCACCGATAGACTGTACCAGGAATAGTCAATGTAAAAACTCCCACACTGGCTCCACCCCACAGTCCTTCAAATTGGCTTCTCTAAAGTCATTTCTTTTCAGAATTCAGTAGTAGGACATTAGAATGTTTACTCTCTCCAAAGTTTCTTTTTTTTGTATGAATATAGTATTTAAATACTTAATCAACAATATGCTAATTTTAATTTAACTTAGTAATTTTTATCATGTGCCTGTGTATATTATTTTTTTCTAACTCAAAGAGAATAAAATTTCATTAAGGAAATTTGTAATATGGAGAAAGGCATGTTTTTTTTAAAAAGGAAAAATTAGCCCTAATTTCATCCTAAACACAATTAGTAACATTCAAGTATATTTTCTTCCTGATTTCCTATTTTTCATATTGCTTTTAGTATAATTGTGACCAAAGTGTATTAGAAATTTTATATCATGTTATCACCTTATAAATATTATATACATTTTAATGGCTTGATGATAACCTATAATTTAGATACAACTGCTGTAGGGCTTTGGGAGTTTAAAAAAATTTTATTATTACATGTTATCTTGGGGAAAAATATAATTTCCAAACAAATAGAAGTATAAGTGTCATAGCAACATTCTAGTAATTGGGAACAAGACTTGGATTGTGATTTCTTGGGGCAAATTTGAAGTCAGAAGTAAAATGTCTAGTAGATCTCAAACATCTCACTTAAATCTCTGGTAACAGACAAACCATCTTTTGACCCTGCTGATCCAGAAATTTTGGTGAGAGGCGGGGACTGGATCTCTAATGGCATCTATTGTAACATGGACACGAGCAAGATTGAGTCAGTTGGGCCAAGATTCATTGTGAGTCCAAAGAACTTGTCATAGGACTGATATTTACCTACCTTAGCATTAAGAATACTACTGAGATTTTACATTTCTATCACACCTTTAAGTCTTAACATCTTGAATGTTAAATAAACACTACTGAAGGATGAATAACTCCAGATTACCAAATTGCTTGCCGGGTAAACAAGTTGATGGATAAAAGAATTTCTGGGTCCCATAATTTCAAACATACACAAAAGAAATGGACAAAAATAACTTATCTCCACCATTTCCAAGTATATCCACCTCTTCTCTACTCAAAGCCAGCTCACTCATAGAACCTCAAAGTATTTAGATAAGTCCAGTGTAGAGGTTTCTAAGAAACCTGACATAAGTCTTGTGATGTATGCATAGGTGTAGGTGGCATAAATTGAGAATAGAGGTTAGTGCTTGCTTCTCATCTAAAGATGACTGAGGAACAGAGGACCAGCCCACATCAATAGGGAACGAAAGGGTTACAGAAAAGTATAGTATTAATGGCAAGAAAAGTGGACATGCCCATTTCAGTTCTCTATGGAACAGAGGGTGGGAAGAACTCAGCGGTTTCTGAGCGCCTTAAGAAGGAATATAGAAGTAAGAAGAGATGTTGGAGGCATGAAGCTGCCAGAAAAAACTAGGAGGCACAGCAGCTTAAAAAAAGGGATTGGGGTTGTAAAATAAATAAACAAATATAATCTGCCACTCTGTGAGAGAGAGCTGAGTAAAATTAAAAGGAACCCCCAAGAAATTATAACAACTACTACATCAACAGAATCTACCAGTACCAGAGAAAATGGAATAAAACCAGCAATAAAAATATCTGCTCAAAACCAACAGTGTTCACTGATGTCAGAACTCTGCTTCCCCATCCCTCCTCTTCTGCCAATGGAACTAGTCCTTGTTTGGGGAGGAACAGTTGAACTTGGTGAATTGAATAACAAGTGTTTGTTATTGTTCCCTCATAATTCTCTACCATAATGACAATAAAATTATTTTTTTAAAAAGAAAGACCTAGAAGGACAAAGAGTAGAGAAGAAACAACAGAGAGTGAGAGACGGCGATAGCATTTTATAAACTGAAAATGCAGTGAATGAGTGGTAATTGATTTAGAAGATGTAAAGGAAAAGGGCTGAAACTCTGGCTTAAGTGGAGCCAGGGAGAAACAAGCGCGTTTAAACTGATGCATCCTGTGACTGAAGGGTTAACCTGAGAAAGGTTAGGGTACAAAGTAAAGCTGGAAACATGAGCACTGCCTCAGTCTTTGTAAAAGTTGACTGCCTCTCCTCTGGCTGTCTAGAGAGGTTGAACATAGAGGCTACGGACTTTGTAACACCATCCACACCTGATGAGGAGAGTGATATTAAATGCAGAAAATCAGACAATTAAGTATAAATCTGCCTGCCAGACAAGAGATTGCCTAGCCCTCTTCCCTGAGTCGGCTTCTTGAATAAAGAAAACCAGGCCTAAACCTCATAGGCATAAATTTGTAGAATTTATCTCAAGAGAACTGAACAGACCAAGAGAATGATGTGTACATTCTGACATTTAGGGTTCCTCAATGAAAAAGCCAGCTCACCCCCACCTTATCAGCCTGCACTCAAGAAGCTACCAGTCAACAAGTCCTCCTCACACATACAAAGTTCTCAGTCACCCTATTAGTGCCACATTCTGAAAAATTGATAAACAGCCAGTGCTGTCTTTGAGAAAATACCATACTGCTCTCCACAAAGGTCGAACTAGTTTACATTATCACCAGCAGTGTAGAAGTGTTCCCTCTTCTCTTGTAGCCTTGCCAAGAAACCTGTTTGTTGGTTGGTTTTTTACTTTTTTTTTTTGAGTTGGAGTCTCACTCTGTCGCCCAGGTTGGAGTGCAGTGGCACACTCATGGTCATCCCAGCATCGACCTGCTGGGCTCCGGTGATCCTTCTGCCTTAGCCTTCCAAGTAGCTGGAACTACAGGTGCACACTACCATGCCTGGCTAATTTTTAAAAAATTGATTGTGGAGACGAGGTCTCACCAAGTTGTCTGGGCTGGTCTCTAACCCATAGGCTCAGGCAATCCACGCGACTTGGCCTCCCAAAGTGCTGGGATTACGGGCTGAGGGAATTCACTTTTTAATGATAGTCATCCTGACTGGTGTGAAGTGGTATCTCATTGTAGCTTAGATTTGTGCCAGAGACCAGCTCCAGTCAGGTTCAGGGTACCCCAAAGGTGGAGACGGCATCAGCGACTGGGGGGAAGAAGAAAGAGGGAAAGAGAGAGAGAGAGAGAGAGAGAGAGAGAGAGAGAGAGAGAGAGAGAGAGAGAGAGAGAAACTGGACCCCAGTGTAGTGCAGAAACCGTTTAATGGGAATTATAACTGGTCTTTTATACAGTCGGGTGTGTAAGGGCGTTCCCCACTCACCGGATGTTCTTTCAGGTATAATCCCATAACCAAATCAATGAAACCTTAATCCATTTATTCAACTTCAATAAATCCTAAGATCATGACCAAGAAGCCTGTGACCAATACTAAGGCTCTTAGATGTGACCCGAGTTTGAATTATAAGTTGTGTGAAAGCCAAAACTGCAGTTTGTGGAAGAATGGGAGCAATGAGCTTCTAAAGTTAGCTTGTGTTCGTCCCGGTCTCAGAGTTTTTATGTTTTGAGTTCACAGGAGCTTAATCTGGTTAGTGCTGAGTAGAAAGGGGGAGGAAATGGGGTCAATAGCTCCCGAACACATCCTAGTGGTCTCGGGGTCAACGGCCCTTCCTGATCCCTAACACTCAGTGGGCCTCCGTGGCCAGCTCCCAACATCTCCCCCTTTTTTATTTTTTAGCACAAAACCACAAAACTCCTATTGCTCTTCTTTAGCACTCTGAAGATGATTGAGAGTAAACACAGCAACAAAAGAATCACTGCTCCGCAAATTCCCACATTGATGAGTATAGACATTAATGATTTTTGATTAGCAAATGATGCCTGAATTTCTTGATGTAATTTAGTAAGGTCTATACTCAGGTCTGAATGGTTCCAAATTCCAAGTTACTTTGTCCCAATATGGACAGATTTAAACTCAGAGTGACATTGGCGAGCCAATTTTATTTTTAAGGTCACAAGTTCTTGCCCTACTGCTAAAACATTAACCTTACTTTCTAACTTCTGGCCTATGATTTCCTGAATAGCTATGGCAATAGAAATGTTTTTAGATAGCTGATCAGCAAACATAGCTGTATGAACTTCCTTAGGTAATGCTACAGCTGAAAAGTAGCTATTAAAAGGCTATAACACCAAAAATCTTTTCTGACAATGTTTTTAAACCATATTCACTAGAGGCTGTCTGAGAACAACAAATCCCTTATAAGAAACATCAGTTAAACAATTAGTTAATACATTTGTTTACAAGACAAATTATAAACATCGTTTTATGGTCAATGTTAACACTGGAGGTACCCATTCATTAATATGCCATCTAGTAGAGATGGGATTTTCCCCATCTAACCTTGAAGTATAAGTTCAAGTTTTACACAGGGTAAAAAATAGTCCACTTTAGAGTCATAAATACAGTCTCTCCATATTGGATATCCCGAATCTCATGAAATGATCAGCCAGTCCTTCTCAGTGTTGTTAGAAACAAATGGGAGGTGAACAAGAGCTTCCTTCATAAGTCCTTTGTCTGAGCTGGGGTTAGGTGCCATGGCCTTTGGCACCCGCCCCTTCTCCAAAGGTAAAAGAGAAAGACTGGAGGCTGGACAGGTGCCGTGGCCTTTGGCACCTGCCCCTTTTCCGAAGGTTAAAGAGAAAGACTGAAAGTCAGAGCTAGGCGCTATGGCCATAGACGCCTGCCCTTTCTTCCCAGAATCAACACCGTAGATCGTTGTTTAGTTAACAGAGTGCCATTTTTATGAAATTTGGATTTGCAATCCCTAACCCAATGAAATCCTTTCTGACACCTAGGACACAGAGACTTTGGTCGAGAGCTCTCATTAGGCTGTTGCATCAGGGCTTCCTGCAACCCTTGTTTAGTTGGGCAGTCCCTACTAATATGGCCAGGCTGCCCACAGTTATAACAAGTTAAAACTGAGCTGTTTTTTGATTTATTGTTACCATTTTGCATTCCCTGCACAAATTGTGCATAAGTTCTCCCTTCAAGGCGGCGGCTATTGCCATACCCTGCATAACGGCAGGGTTAATATCAGCACACTGCCTGATATAATCAGTTAATTGTCCTGTTCTTCTAATCGGTCTAATCAAAGCTTGGTAAATACTGTTAGCATTCTCAAAAGTCAACTGTTTAATTAGGATATTTGCTGCTTCTGCATTAGAGATTACTCTATTTACTGCTGTTGTAAGTCGAGAGAGAAACTTCTCGTAAGTTTCATCTGTTTTCTGCTTAAGATGAGATAGTGAGGTAGTCTGAGTAGAATTAATAGGTAACTTCTTCCAAGCCTCACTTGCACAAGAATTTACCTGGAGTAAAACTTCCTTGGGTAAGATTAGTTGACTGTCAACTGACTCATATAATCCTTTTCCTAACAACATATTGCTAGAAACATGAAACTGATTTGAATCCCTCTGCTGCTTAACAGCCCTCTGGATCCTTACCTGATCTTCAAATTCAGTTTTTCATAGTAAATAGGCTCCTCCTGACAAACAGCTTTTAGCAAGTTGTTGCCAATCTTGTGGTGTCATCCACCAAGTGGTAAATTGTTCCATAATATTAATAGTATAAGGAGCCATAGGACCATACCGAGTATAAGCCTCTTTAAGTTCCTTAATTAATTTATATGGTAGCAGCTCCCAGTGAGGTACCTCGTTTACTGTGCCTTCTTCCTTATAAATTACTGGAAAGCAAGAAGACAAGGTAAAATCTCCCTCTTTCTCAGCCTTTTTTCTGGCTCCCTGCATACCTACATTAGCCGGAGACACATACCCAGGTGTGAATTTCAGTGTTTTCACCTTATTTCTAGTAAAGGGTATGGGAGGAGGTATCTTGGCAACATTACCAGGATTTTTTTTGCTTATGATACCCAATCACTTCCTCCTCCAACTCCATTTCCTCCTCAGGGAAAAATACATCATCTAAAGGAGGCGTCGAGGCTATGGCCAGCAGGGAGGTGTCTTTATCTTTGACCAGAATTTTAGAGAAATTGTGCTGTGGATTTAAAGCATCTTGGATAATATTCCATAAAGCTAAGGCATTCAAATGCAAAAAGCAAGCCAATTGGTTCCTCTATCAGACAATATGTTCAAAATACTAGTAGACATTTGCCTTTCTTTAGATTCACTCTGGCCCATGATTCTATCAAGGCTCTTAATCTGCTCACCCTTCCTTGCTCTGCCTGTCTCTACAGAGGGGTCCACAGCACCCTGGGTGAGGTCCTATCCGTCCGAAAAAGAAAAAAAAGCTTACCTTAAGGTCCCACATTGGGCGCCACTTGCCGGAGACCAGCTTCAGCCGGGTTCAGGGTACCCCAAAGTGGAGACAGTGTTGGCGATTTGGGGGGAAGAAGAGAGAAAGAGAGAGAGAGAAAGAAGGAGACTGGACTCCGGTCTAGTGCAGAAGCGATGTGTGTTATTGGGAATTACAACGGGTCTTTTATACAAAAAGTCAGATGTGGGAGGGGCATCCCCCACCCACCAGAAACCTTAATCCATGAAAACTTAATGAATGATTGCCTTTAAACCCTTTTCATATGATAATCTTAAAATCCCATAACAAAGGATAACCTAATCCATGACTGACATATTCTATAAACCTTTTTCATCCTAAACTGATTGATTTATGCCAAGTTAAACAATTCTACAGAAGCTTAAGTATTTACTTTACAAACGAAAGTGGGCCATCCCAGAATGTTTGGAATGTGGCCCAGTCCAAAGTTCACAATGGACTACCTGCAAGTAACCCAGCCGCATTCTTTCAACAAAATGGTTGTCTTCTAAAACTATATTCTACAATTTACACCTTCAATAAATCCTAA
>NW_007232216.1:39046-62353 GCF_000164805.1 Carlito syrichta | reverse complement strand
CTGTGACTAATACTAAGGCTCTTAGATGTGACCCAAGTTTGAATTATAAGTTGTGTGAAAGCCAAAACTGCAGTTTGTGGAAGAATGGGAGCAATGAGCTTCTAAAGTTAGCTTGTGTTCATCCCAGTCTCAGAGTTTTAATGTTTTGAGTTCACAGGAGCTTAATCTGGTTAGTGCTGAGTAGAAAGGAGGAGGAAATGGGATCAGTAGCTCCCGAACGCATTCTAGTGGTCTCAGGGTCAACGGCCCTTCCTGATCCCTAACACTCAGTGGGCCTCCGTGTCCGGCTCCCAACAGATTTGCATTTCTCTGATGGTTAGTGCAGCTGTGTTTGTTGGCTGCTTGAATATATTCCTTTGAGAAGTGTCTGTACATATTCTTTGCCCACTTTTTAATGGGGTTATTTTTTTTCCCTGCCAATTAATTTGAGTTCCTTATAGATCCTGGATGTTAGACCTTTGTTGGATGCACATATTTTTCCCATTCTGTTGGTTGTCTCTTTACTCTCTTGATGGTTTCTTTTGCTGTGCAAAAACTTTTTAGTTCGATAAGGTCCCCACCTGTCTATCTTGGCTTTTGTTGCATTTGATTTTGAGGACTTGGCCATTAATTCATTGCCTAGACTCATGTCCAGGAGGGTGCTCCCTGTTTTCTTCTAAGATTCTTACAGTTGGAGGTCTCACGTTTATGCCCTTGATCCATTTTGAGTTAATTTTTCTATCTGGTAATAGGTAGAGGTGTAGTTTCATTCTTCTGCATGTGGTTAGCCAGTTTTCCCAGCACCATTTGCTAAATATAGTTTCCATTCTCCAATGTTTGTTTTCATCAGCTTTGTCAAAGATGAGTTGGTTGAATGTCTTTGGTTCTATTTACAGATTCTCTATCCTGTGCCATTGTTCTATGTATCTATTTCTTTTTTTACTAGTACCATGGTGTCTTAGTTACTGTAGCCTCATAGTAAAGTTTGAAGTCTGAAAGTATAATGACTTTAGCTTTGTTCTTTTTGCTGAGGATTGCTTTAGCTATTTACAGAGCCGATGCTTCTAGTCACTACATCATACTCCCTCAAACATGACAATAGAGACAAAGTTCAGCAAATAAGGAGAAAAGAAAACAATAGAACAGGCAACCAGGGAACAGAAAAAAAAGTATAAACCAACTATGTCACATTTACTCAGGTAAAAATTCCATCTATTAAAACATAGAAACAGAATGTTCTCTTGTTCAGAGAATAAGAGCATATGGGTGCAGAAGATTCAGTATATAAGCTATAAAACAGGATTGAAGAACTAAAAGAAAAAGCAATAGAAAACTAGGATAATATATCTAGAAAGTAAGAAGAGATTAAGCTGTGGTATAAAATTTTCAAAGAAATAGTATAAGAAAATTTCCACATTGAATGAGTCCATGAACACCCAACTAGCACAATGAGAAACGATTAGCACTAAGACACATCATTGAGAAATATTCAGCCACCACATGTAAAAAGATTATTTTAATAGTCTCTAGATAGGAAAAAAATACAATCAGATGATTAAGAATTAGAATGGCATGAGATGTGCAACAGCAACTCTGAAGGCTAAAGAAGACTGGTGTCTGGCCAAATACCAATCAAAGGTGAAAAGAGAATAAAGAGCTTTCCCACATGCAAAGTCTCAATAAAATTATATTCTAGGTGCCTTTTTCCAATAGGAAAACAAAGTTCCAGAAAACAGCCCCAATCTGCTGGTGAAAGGGTACTTCAGGAAGACATTTGAACAGCAAGACCATAGAAAATTAATCAACATCAGAAAAACAGGATAGAGGGCTCCAGGAGGGATGTTCTTAGGTAAATTCTAACTGAAAGATTTCCTGATTTTCATTTTATCTTATTGTAGAGTTTTATAGCTCCAGTGGAGATTTAGCTCTAAATTACTAGAACACACAGAAAATCAAGCAGTAGATAAATAAAGACAATTGTTAAATCCAGATATATATATTCATAAGACAGTATGTATCTTAATTATAAGAAACATTTATATACTCATATTAATGTAAACACTGGCTACTGATTTAACCAAAAACAGTGATGATGTAAGTAATTATGTTGGAAAGGGAGGGAGAGAAGCAGGTTGTGAGCTATACAGGAGATGATACAAGAGAGCTAAATCTTCATTGTCCATAGGACAGAATAAATAATGTCTAAAATTCTTTTTAAAAATTAGGAAATAGCAGTATTAATTATGTTATTTAGAATTATGGAGGTAATTAGCAGATGAAATAACTTGAAGAGTTTTCAGGAAACATGAATCTGGAAAGGAGAGATGTCACAAGGTGCTGCTATTTTTTTGTTCTAAACCTATGAGTACTATTTGTTTCTTTAAGTCATATGCATGTATTACTTTTATAAAATGGGGCAAGGTAGAATCTCAGCAGTGGACTCCAAGTAAAATGAACACTCCTTTGCATCTCCATCCCTTAGCCACACAGAGACTATGTGATAGGCAGAATATTGGTGCCCCAAAGATGCCTGCCATGTCCTCATCCATGAGACCTGTGATGTTAGCTTTCATAAGAAAAGGGTGGATGTAATTAAGGTTACAAACCTTGATATGATGAAATTATCCTGGATTATCCTTTACTAGCTACAAAAAGAGAGATGCAATATGAGAAGGGCTCAACTCACCCTTGCTGGTCTTTGAAGATGAAGGAAGGGGGCCATGAGCCAAGGAATGCAGCTGCCTTTAGAAGATGAAAACCAGTAAAGAAAACAGGGACCTGGGTCTCAGCTGACAACCAGTAAAGAAAACAGGAACCTGGGTCTCACAGCTACAAGGATCCAAATTCTGCCAAAAGGCCAAATGAGCAAGGAATGGATTGTCCTCTAAAACCTCCACAAATACGCAGCCTGCCAACATCTTGATTTTAGCCTGGTGAGACCTATGTCAGACTCTGACCTACAAAACTGTTAGATAAACTGTTTTGTTTCAAGCCTTAACATTTCTGGTACTTTGTTATGGCAATAATAGTGAACTAATACAGATTGCCAAATCCTAAACCATTTCATGCAGTTACCAATTTAAGTGACAAAGTCTGAGAGTACACATGGACACTTAATATGCTCAATAAATACATGTACTTAAAATTTACTGGAGAGATTGTCTTATCTCCCCAATATAATTGACAAGGGTCAACTGAGAGTCAAGAAATGAAATATCCACATCACATGCAGGTCAACAGTTTTGAGTATAGAAAATAAGTGGGAAAGAGAACTTCAAACAACTACATTTCTTCCACATTCTTCTGTTAGAGCCATTCCTCAAATGCATCCAAGCCAGCGATGTGTTTACAATGAAATTTAAATATTTGTAAGCACCAGAGATAAAAGCACAGGCTCATACTTCATGAGTCAGCCCTGAAGAAAGAAAAGGGTTGATCTTGAGCACAGGTAGAAAAACTAACCTTGTCTGCCCAGTCCTCTCTGAAGCAACATTTGCAGAAGTTTCTGGGCTCGAAAAAGGTTGAAAAATTTTCTTATCTTCAGTCTGACAGCCAGCAAATGAGGAAAATAGCCCTAATTACTTTCTTAACTAGAACATAAAATCGTCTTGAAATTGATACAGAATAATTGGGTAATTGTTTTTATTATTTCTATTTACAGAAACAATCTAAAGTTAGTTTTTTCAAGAAGAAAATTAATCTAAAGTAAATTTTTAAAGGATAAATTACTGACATAAAGCAAGAAAAGTAAACTGACAAAATACAAGGGAATCCTATTCAACTACTGACATTGTAGAAGTTTCAAAGCCTACAGAAAGTACAGTAATAGAAATGAAATTGACCATTTCCATTTTTACACTACACATTGATTCTTCACTCTCTTACTTTTTTTTTTTTTTTTTGAGTTGTAGTCTCACTCTGTTGCCCAGGCTAGAGTGCAGTGGCATACTCACAACCACCGCAGCCTCAGCTTGCTGGCCTCAGGTGAGCCTTCCACCTCAGCCTTCCAAGTAGCTGGGCATGCACCACCACGCCAGGCAAATTTTTTTTTTATATTTATTGTAGAGACGAGGTCTCGCCAAGTTGCTCAGGCTGGTCTCGAACCTGTGGGCTGAGGCAATCCTCTAGCCTCTGCCTCCCAAAGTGTTGGGATTATAGGCATGAGCCACCGTGCCTGTCAACTTTTCATTTTCAAGTAGAACTTTTCTTTTGGAAAACACAAAAAAATCAGAATGGAATGAAATATAATTTCGATCCACATTCACAAAACAGAAAAAGAATAGAGACTGTTTTCAAGCTAGGTAAATACAACAAAATATTAACTTCTCTCCTTCCTCCCAGAGATAAGGTAGGGGATTTTTGTTTTGTTTTTGCCTTGGTTTGCCAAGAAACTTTAATAGAGATAGAAAAAATCCAGAGTGCTTTTTTCTACTCTAATGCAACACTCAACACAATACTTCCAACAGATGTGAGGGGATATTTCCCCCACACACCAAGCAATCAATTCTCTAGTGGACATCAACTGGGTGTTCTGTAAATCAATTCAATGCTGACATTATCTATCTGGAGACAGCAATCCAACAGGTTACAGGATCATTCCCACAAGACTGCCTTCACTTTAAATGCCAGTCACAAGCCCCAGGTTGTGACCTGCACTTCTGACTGACAAGCTATAAATCAGAGTTCCCAGGAATCCTTTCTTGGGTTTGATTAATTTGCTAGAGTGATTCACAGAAGTCTGTTAAACATGTTACTAAATTTACTGTTTATTATAAAGAATATTACAAAGGATACAGATGAACAGTCAGATGAAAGAGATGCAAGGTGCAGGGGATGGGCCACAAAGCTTCCATGCCCTTTCCAGGTTTGCCACCCTCAGTGTTCAGCTATCTGGAAGCTCCCTTGAACCTTCTTTGGGCTGTTGTGAAGACTTTTTAGGAAAGCATGATTGATCAACTCAACTTTCAGCCCCTCTCCTCTCTCTGAAGGTTGGACTGAAAGTTCCCACCCTCTAAGGGTACCTATGCTTTCTGGTAACCAAATGTATTCTAAACTACCTAAGGCCTGCCAGTCACCAGTTATCTCATTAACATACAAAAGACATTCTTATCACTCCAGAGATTCCAAGGGCTTTAGGAACTTTGTGCCAGGAATTAGGACAAAGACTAAATACTCTCTGTATTTCACAATACCACAAATCTCCTCAAGGTTCCCAGAGTCTGGGGTGCATTATAAATGGAAATCAGGATATTTTGAAGTTAATATCCTAACATACTCACATGAATTTACCTACCATGAGTCCGTGAGTGTGGATGATACCTGATGTTGAATGGAACATAGTGAAAAACTGGCCATGATGTTTCTTTTTTTGAGTCGGAGTCTCACTTCATCTCTCATGCTCATGGTCACCCCAGCATCAGACCTGCTGGGCCCAGGAGATCTGCCTCAGTCTTCCAAGTAGCTGGAACTACAGGAGCATATTACCACGCCCAGCTAATTTTTTAATTTATTGTAGAGACGAGGTCTCGCCAAGTTGCCCAGGTTGGTCTCAAACCCACCAGCTCAGGCAATCCTCTTGCCTCGGCCTCACAAAGTACTGGGATTACAGGCTTGAGCCACTGCACCCTGCCGGGATATGATGTTTCCATCTCATTACTGCCCCTAGAACTTCACCTACTATACTACCACTGTAAAAGATTGCCAACCACTTGTCATGGTTACACTGGTCACATATCCCAGATTTCTGGTAACTACAGTCATCATAACCACAGGAAGCACAGAAAATGCAGAATGAGAGATATGTGATCCCCAGTTGCTATCAAAATTCCCTCCAAACTGGAATTGTACCAATGTAAAATTTGGGATTTCTGTTTCTAATGAAACAAGTAGTTACATCCCTGGGTGGGGAGGAGGGTAGAGTATAATTACCTTTGGACAATAGAATGCACCCTGACTTTCAAGGCAAAGCTGTATAGCCTTTTTTTTCCTTTTTCTTCTTTTGTGGGTGTACAATCCTTTCTTAAACATTTGGTCTGCATATGGATAGACCTGTGATTTTAAATGGCCTAATGAGCCTCAGACAGACTTCTAAGTAACACTCATGAATAAACCAAAGAGAGATTCTCAGATGCTAACATTTATTGCACTGAGATTTTTTTTTTTGGTTTCTATTTGCTGAATTTCCCCCCTTTTAAAAAAGTTAACACTTATTGAACATAATATATCCTGAAGTTTTGCAGGTGTTAAACATCTGACTTTAATTTTTTTAAAAGAATCAAATCCATCTATTACCAACCCCCCCAAAGCTCTATTAATTTAGGTGATTTTGACAGTAAATCCTTCGTCTCTATTCTGTCCTAGAAAAACGATTGCATTTCTCTGTAAAAATAAACTTTCTATGAAGATTAAGACATGACCTCATGTGGACTTGTTCCTTAAAATGTTGAAGGGCCCAAAATATAACATTACATATTCTTTTTTATAATCCTTCAATATAGAATGGAGGGGCACATTAGCAATACTGCCTCAAAAATGAAATAGCATATCTTTCTATCATGACACAAAATGCTGTAAGTAGCTTTAAGTTAAGGCTTTGTCTAGACTGGATATGTGGTTCCCATCATGGGAGAATACAGAAGTAAATACGAAATTATCACACAGGAGATTTGAAAAAGGGAAGGGGAATTTAACAAAGGCAAACTAAATTTTAATTCATGAGCAATTTGGTCTTGGACTTAGTACTCTACCCCCAAATCTGGGTTTCTTTATCATCAATTGTTTAATACTAATGGATTATCACTCTATCAACTAGTTACCTTCTCCTGTTCATGTCAGACAAACTGTTCTCTGCTTCCAGCCACCAAAACAGGAGTAAAACAGAAAAAGTTGCCTAGAGTACTACTCTTATGAATAAAAGCTTGACTTCATTATTGAGATTGGCATAATAAAGGGAAGCTGTGTATGGTAGGATGTGTCCTTGCCTGGTTTTTCAATGAGTGATTGTTGTGAGATTGAAGTCTTCTTTAAAATACTTCTGCATAGATAGGTGATGTATCCATGCGTGTTTGTTTTAACTTACACCACCTTTGGGCTGGTCATTTACACTTGCCAAGAATACACACATCAGGAGTGGCAGACAGCATGAGAAAATTCCTAATCTAACGGCCAACTCTAGATACAGTTTCCACAAAATAGACTTCAGCTATCTTCGAGTCTGTTAGATACCAGGGGCTTTGTTCTTTAGTATAATGGATATATATGTGTATATATATATATATATATATATATATATATATATATATATATATATATTTTTTTTTTTTTTTTTTTTTTGAGTTGGAGTCTCACTCCGTCGCCCAGACTGGAGTGCAGTAAGCACGCTCCTGGCCACCGCAGCCTCAACCTGCTGGGTTCCGGCGATCCTTCCGCCTCAGCCTTCCAAGTAGCTGGAACTACAGGCGTGCTACCATGCCTGGCTAATTTTTTGAATTATTGTAGAGATGAGGTCTCACCAAGTTGCCCAGTCAGGTCTCGAATCCATGGGCTCAGGCAATCCACTCATCTCAGCCTCCTAAAGCATGGGATTACAGGCTGAGCCACCAATCCCGGCTTAGCATAATGGATATTAGAAATGCTCTTTCATCAGTGAAATTAGTATCAAGATGACACTACTTATGAACTAAGTAGACATGTGGTAGAGACATTTCTAACTTTGCTTAAATGAGGTATAAGAATATAACAAGCCTGGTCGGGTGTAGTGGCTCATGCCTGTAATTCCAGCACTTTGGGAAGTTGAAGAAAGAGGACTGTCTGAGCCCATGGGTTCAAGACCAACTTGGACAACATGGCAAGACCTTGTCTCTACAATAAATTAAAAAATTAGCTGGGCATGGTGGCACATGCTTGTAGTTCCACCTACTGGAAGACTGAAGCAGAAGGATCACCTGAGCCCAGCAGGTGGAGGCTGTGAGCGTGCCACTGCACTCCAGCCTGGGCAACAGAATGAGACTCTTCACACACACACACACACACACACAAGAATATAACAAGCCCAATAGCAAGAACCTTTCAGAACAGTGGCCTGGGCTCTCTGAAGTAGTCTTGTGTCCTTTGTCTGATTTGAAGAATTTTTGGTCACTACCATCTGAGACTATAGGCAGCTACCAAAGTCAGCTAAAAGAAATCTGAAAATCATGATTGCCAAATTGGCTAAGTTATTAAAAACTTATTCATTGGCAACAGTTTTTTATTTTATTTTTATTTTTGAGTTTGGGGGTCTCACTCTGTTACCAAGGTTGGAGTGCAGTGGCACCATTACAGCTCACCACAGCGTCAACATCCTGGGCTCAGGTGATCCTTCCCTCTCAGGCTCTAGAGTAGCTGGAACAAAAGACGCTCACCATGGAACCAGGCTAATATTTTGATTTTTTTTTTTTTTGTAGGGACAAGATCTCGCTATGTTGTCCAGGCTGGTCTTGAGCTCCTGAGCTCAAGCAATCCTCCCACATTGCCCCCTGCAAAGTACTGGGATTACAGGCATAAACCACTGCACTGGCCCCATTTGCAACAGCTTTTAATGTAATACTTTGCAACAGTAGTCAAGAGACTATCCTAAAAACCTGTGGCAAGCAAACCAAATTGGTAACAGTGAGGGCTTAATTGGATCATATTATCTACATTTTCCTCATGTAGAAAAAAAATCTGTCTTAAAGCACTAAACTATATTAAAAAATCACAGTTCCTTGCCCCATGTATTATATTCGTGTGTGTGTGTGTGTGTGTGTGTGTGTAGAGAGAGAGAGAGAGAAAGAAAGTATGTGGGCAATTCACTACTGAAAAACAAGTCACACCACTCATTGTTATTGTAGTAGAATCTTCCTTATGATTTTGTTAAAAATTGTCCAGTGATGTCTAGCTTGTTTTTGGCCAACAAATTTGTCCAGTAAGAAAAAGTAGGATTTACCGTTTACGTCCTACTTGTTGACTGTTTTCTTTCTTTTGGTGGCTGGTAGTTCAGAGAGCTTTTCTGGTGATGTGGGAAGGTTTGATTAAGCCTCTACTTTTCTTCATCATACATTCACTCATTTCTGTTTATGGATAGGAAACCAGAAAAGCTATAAAAATGTCCTACGGAACAACCCCTTCGGCTCCCCTCCCACTGTGGCAGCTTTTCTGTCCTCTTAATAAATCCTGCTTTCTAAAAAACAACAATAACAACACTGTGTGAGACAGGAGATAAAATAGGAGCCGTGTGGTTAGATCTGTGCTGCTGTGGCAGCCAGTCTTCAAGAGAGCAACCAATGATCCTTGCCTCCTACTGATGCCTGGTAGAGTGGAGTGTGTTGCTCTGTGAGTTCTTGATCTTGCTCCAGGAAAGAATTTCAGAGCGAATTCAAAGTATAGTTTAAGGAAGAATTTATTAGAAAGAAAAAGACACGCTCAAGGAAAGAGTGAGTGCCTTACAAGAAAGGGTACGTGCTTGCCTTTGACAAGAAGCTTATGTAATTTTATAATGATGATTAAGCAAGCCATGAGCTGAGAGATGTGGGCTGCAGGTGTCTGGTCACAAGTTTTGATTACCATCTCTCAACCTTCTAAAGTCACAAGGACCTTCTAAATAATGAAAGTTATTGCCTAACCACATTTGGGCATTTTTAGATCACGTCTGTGTTTTGGGTAACTCCCTATTATTTCTGTGATGATTTATTATACTGGTAAACCCACATTCTAGCCCACAAGATGGTAAGGTCTGGTGTGCTTGGTCAGGTGAAGGTCAGGTACCAATAAGAAAGACATCTGAATGCTTACTCTATTTTAATTTGGACCTGCCTGTAATTAACTTTACGTCTAAACTGCACTGACTAACCTGCTTCACTATTAGCCATGCCCTTGTGTGGTCTCCTCCCATATTGAACAGGGCTGACCTGTGTGTTCAATTGAATATTGCAGAAATAACGGTGTGTGACCTCTGAGAGCAAGTCATAAAAGGTATTGTTATTTCTGTTTTGATATCTTGAATCATTTGCTCTGGGGGAAGCCAGTGTCCATACCATGGAAAGGCTTACTGGAGAAAAAATGAAGCTGACCTCCGAAAGCCCGTGTGAGCTGGCCAGTCAAGTCAGTGGGCCACTTTAGAAGCAGCTCCTGCAGGCAACCCCATTTGAACCTTCAGATGACTGCTGTCCAGACCAATATGTGTCTGCAAGATCATGAGAGACCCCAGGCCAAAACCACTCCTGAATTTCAGATCCACCGAAACTGGAAGATAATAAACACTTATTTTGTTTAAAGCCACTGCATTTTGGAATAATTTGTTATGTGGCAATAGTCATAGCTGCTAAACCAACAGCATTTTCAACTCCATTCTCTTTTGACTGACTCCTACTGTAGAGATTTTTAAAAGCAAGATACTGATTTTCTTATTAGCCTCCCTTATAGCTAGAAGAGGCTATGGAACCCATGGTTTTGACCAAAGAGACATAAAGAGGAGTCTACTAAGGAAACTTTCTTTTTAAAAGAGCAGGAACAAAGAGAGTTCACTTACACAGCACCTTCCTCCGTATTTCTGCTTTGAACATCAAGTCAGGCTGAGACAGCTATCCTATAGCTGGGATGCAACAAGCATGAGGATGAAAAGCTACCAGCAAAGGACTGTGGAGTGAACAGGAGAGAGACCAGGTCCCTGGTAACACGGTTGGGTAGAATGAATTAGTGCTGGCAACCGCCTACTACCTTGGCAAGTGATTAAAATAAACCCTATTTTTATACCACTATTAGCTAGGCTTTCTATTACTTGTGGCTGACAGCATCCCTAACTGATGCAAATTTTTGGAACCAAGAAGGGGTGCTTTAAATAACAGATCCTAAAATGTACAGTTGGCTGAGTGGAAGAGATAGGACCTCAGGCTGTGAGGTTCCAACACTTTGTTTGGAAACAGGATCACCTTTGTTATGCAGTGGTGAGGCATTTGTTTTAACTGTGTAGTGATAAAAGCTGTAGTGTTAAAAGTAAATGCAAAAAACAAAAACAAAAAACCAAAACTGGTTGTGATAGCTTATTTTTCCAAATCTATTTTTGTATCTTTCGTAATGTTTAGAAAACTCACATGAGAAGGTGAATGACTTCTGTGGGCACTTTAGGGAATGGCATGCTGTTGACCTTTTTCACACACACACACACACGCGCGCACACACACACGCGCACACACACACGTGAGTAGTCATTCTGAAGGCTTTAGACTTGTACATTTGGCTTCCTATAACAGTTTTTAAATAAGCAATTTCAAAATGAGGACTTTTTCTCCTTTTGGTTTTACTCTGCTTTGATAAATAACACCTGAGGTAATATTTTGTAGATTCTGATACCTACTTCTCCCATTTAACCCATGAAAGTGAAATAAAAATTGTCATAAGACCCAGGTATAAGGTCTCATGTGCTGATGATAAAATAGCAATCATTTAAAAAGTAATAGTAACAATATTTAATCCCATGCTATGTTTTCAAGCATATTATACATGTGATTTTATTTATGCATCATAATAACCCCATAAGGTAAGTTTTACCAGTTCCATTGCCAGATGAGAAAACTGAGGATGCTTACGAAGTAAGCCCAGCACTGTTAGGCTCCAAAGCTTTTGCTCATATCAGTCTGATATAATGCCCTCCAGTGTTTCTGACTCCCACATATTCTCAACCCCACTCACATCTAATCAGTTACTAGATAACTGTTTATTATATGTTTTGATTATTCCTCACTTTCATCTGCTTTCCAGATGTGACTAACCTCAGTCACCTCACAGGTCTCAGTGAGTTGACTCCTTTCCAACCTGACACTAGCCACAGACATCTTTCTCAAGTCTATATTTGTTCATTTCTCACCACTGCTGTCTAAAGAATTACGTCAAAATCCTTTAACCTGACACTTCTGACTCTGTGTGGCTTGCCCGTTCCTTGTTCCTTTGCTTCAGCTCTCAGCCATCCTATCCGTTTTGGCTTTTCTAGTCTCTTAACTCCCACTGCTCATTCTGTGTCCTATGCATACTGGATTTCTCCCCATTCCTTATGTTTTTTCAGCTCCAGACTTTTGCAGCCAAAAGCCTCTCTGCCTGGAGTGCTTTCACACACACATCCTTCATCTTAGAAATCACTTTGGACCCCTCTCTAGATTAAGTGACCTCACTATAGGTTCCTAAAGTACCACATGCTTCTATTAATCCAGGCCTCACTCTTTCGTCTTTGTCTCTCAGTAAGCCTAGCACAACCAAACTTGCACACTTAGTTACTCATTCTCCTTCCTAAAACACAACGTGTTTTCTACACATGTGATTGCGTGTGCATGTAGGCAATGTATATTTTATACATATATTATATAAGTAATTATATAACATTAGAAAATTTTAGAGATACATATATAAGTACATATAATTATCAAATAGGAGAACAGATTCCTTTTTCAACTTTAGAGTCATAGCCTCATTCTTATCCTTGGTCATCTTCCTGTATCTTCTAAGTAGACTAGATTCAATCCAAAAATGCTTTCCTGATATTTAGCCCCTCGTGCCCACCTTCTACTCTGTGGATGAAAGAATTTCTCAACTTTGTCTCCTAAGTCACTGATTTTCTGTCATTTTTTACTATCATCAGTATAGATTCTAATACAACTATGTACCTAAGTAGTTTTTGAAAACTAACCCTATATCAACTACCTTCCCATTTAAAAAAAAATCCACCTGTCTGGATCTTTCCTTATCTATTTTTTAAACTACAGTCATTTTGATATGCAAATTTATTTTTTAGTTGCTTTATTTTTTATATTCTGATAGATGAAGCTATTCGTTTTAAGAACTAGAAACATATATGCAAAGGCCACACATTTGGCTCTCCATCAAGCTTCTTTTCTGCTGTAGTTGATGGGAATGCCTCTGGAGCTGTCAAAGGGTTCTCTATTGTCTTTGGCGTTTATAACTGTTTTGTCTTTTTGTATGCCTTCATTTCAATAGAGATCCATTTCAACAGAGATCCAAGGAAACAGCATATTATAGAAGGTGAATACAATGCCATTTTGAACTAGAAGGCCCTGCTTATCCTTCAAGGACTTCTTCTGCCATAGGTGGCACTCACCTGCTGCATTTCTTGGAAGAAAAGCATCAGATTAGGCGATAGGCTGCCAAGGGGTCTTGCACTACAAGGTAATGAAAGTTTCCACAGACTGTATCCTATAGTAAAAGGCTCCAGTTTGTGTACTTACTTCGTTAAAAAATTCATTCTTTCCAGGAAGAAACAGTATTTGGTACTTCAATAATGACAAACTTGTTCTTTCAAAAAAACAAAGAACACTCTCATATTTTAAGCCTTTTACACTTTTTTCCTTAATAATAAAATTTAATCTTTATATAAATTTTCCAACCCACCCTCAGTTTAGTGGAACATTTTAAAGTTTAAATTCTGTGACTGGTTTTCATTGTTGTTATTGTTGTGGTGGTGGTTTGTTGTTGTTTTAAGTGACATTGACAGGAAATGATTTGAGGTTGCAGAAGAGGTTTCTATATATCTGTAATATCTTTTAAGATACCAAAAGCCCTTTGTAAAATTGAAGGAGAGATTATTTATCTCCACCAGTATAAATTCACAATGCATACACTTTTGAGCCATGAAAAATAAACTTGGCTTCAAAGCATAGGCAATTTTGTCTCAAAGATTGGTTTCTGTGCATGAAAATTGTAATATAGTTAGTCCCCTCATATTTATTAAGTGATAGGTGACTATAAAAGAAGTTTATAAATTGTATAGCCTCCATTTGTATGTTGTACTTCAAGTCACAGACATTTTATGGATGGTTATATAATACTCGTCAGCTTTACATAGTGCCCTTAAATAGAACCACAAAATTCTTCACAGAGAGTTTCATTCATAAATAAAAAAGGAAAAGAGGGCTTTGAGGCAAGATTTAAATAGAGGAAGTGACTCAGTGGTTCGGGGGGAGTGTTGGCAAAGAGATGAAATAGCATCCAAGAAGAAGAAACTAAATGATGAAGGGCCATGGGTGTTTAGAGTCAGAGCAGCAAAGAGCAGCAGAGCCCACAGGAGGTTTTCAAGAGATATTTAACACAGAGCGGTATTAGAATCCCTACTGGTGACAGTAATGAACACAACACTCTAAAGAAAATCAAATCAGTGATTTAGAGGTATTACTAAGAAGTTCTCTTGATACATGAAGGAAAGAAACAAAGAAATGAAAATAATGTGACAAAGAAGGTAACAGATGCTCAGAACAGAGATCCCAAATTTTAATCTGAAAAGAATAGAATTTTCAAAATAAGAAAAAAGAATGAACGGAACGAAACCAGTGGTAAGCTATTAAAGAAAATGTTACTAAATATCTAAATATGTAGTGTAAAATCAAATACTGAAATTCTGAAAAAATGTAAATTAATCTCCAGAGACAGGTTGCAGGTTTCCAAGGTCTGGGATGGGAGAAGATGGCCTACAAAGGGGATGTGGGAACTTGTCAGGAGGATGAAATATTCTATATCTTGATTGTGGTGTTGGTTATATAGGTACAAACATTTGTCAAAAGTCAAACTGTACACATGAGAAAGGTGCATTTCACTGTAGGTAAACTATACCTCAATAAAGTTGATTTTTATAAAATTTTTGTTTTAATACATTCTATTTTAATAGATTAAATAAGAGAGAGAATTATAGATTCATATGCAGTTTTAAGAAATAGTACAGAGATCCCATGGAACCTTTACCCATTTTCCTCTACTGGTAACGTCTTAAAAAACTGTTATTCAATCTCATAGTCAGGATATTGACATTGATACAGTCAAGATACATTCCATCACCAAGGTTCCATAACCACAAGGATCATTCATGTTACCCTTTGACACCCACACCTTCCCTGCTCCCTCCTTCTCTTTAAACCCTGGCAACTACTAATTCAGTTTCCATTTCTATAATTTTGAAATTTCAAGAATGTTCAGATAAAATAAATCTTATCATATGTAACCTTCTGGGATGGACTTTTTCTCTTGGCATTTGTTTCTTCTTACTACATTTTATAGCTTATCTTTCCAACTCTTTTTTTTTTTTGAGTTGTAGTCTTCCTCTGTCGCCCAAGCTGGAGTGCAGTGGCAGGCTCACAGCCACCCCAGCATCGACCTGCTGGGTTCTGGCTATCCTTCTGCCTCAGCCTTCCAATCTTTCCAACTCTTACCAGAACATTTCACAGAGAAAAGTTTTAATTTTGATGAAATTCAATTACTATTTTTTTTTCATTTATAGGCTGTGCTTTGATGTCAAGTCTAAGATCTCTTGCCCAACCTAGATAATGACTTTTTTCTCCTATGTTTTTTCTAAAAATTTATGGTTTTATGTTTCACATTTAAATATGTGATCTATTTTCAGTACACTTTTGTAAAGATGTGAGACACATTAGTTTTTGTTTTTTAATTTTCAAGTTTTTAAAAAAATGTTTATCTACAGATGTGAGGTTTCTCCAGCACCATTTGTTGAAGAGGCTCTCTCTCCTCTATTGAATTGCTTTTGCACCTTTGTCAAAAATCAGTTGGTAGGATCTGTCTGTTCTCTAATTGCACACAGTCTTATTAACTGTAGCTGTAAGACTTGAAACAGGTTAGACTAATTCCTACCACCTTATTCTTTTTCTTTTTTTTAAACTTTTACATTTTTAATTTTAAAATTGTGGGGTACAATTCAGGGTTAGGTATACAAATATTTATTATGCAGGCACCCTTGTTGATGAGGTGTACCCCCACCTCCCCAGGCAATTTCCCACTACTGCCAATCCCACCTCCCTACCTCCCCCACCCCCCTCACAGTTTCCCACTATGTCAATCCTTTTCTAATAGTATTACAATAGTTGTTCAAGGTCCACTTATGAGTGAGAACATGTGATACTCAGTACTTTGTTTCTGTGAAAGATCACTCAGTATTACAGACTCTAAGTTCATCCAGGTTGCTGCGAAATTCATGATTTTGTTCTTCTTTAAGGCTGTGTAATATTCCATTGTGTACATGTACCACATTATTTTGATCCAGTCCTCTTTTGATGGGCAGCACAGTTGGTTCCATGTTCTTGCTATTGTGAA
Organism: Carlito syrichta; assembly: GCF_000164805.1. Classification (NCBI taxonomy): domain Eukaryota; kingdom Metazoa; phylum Chordata; class Mammalia; order Primates; family Tarsiidae; genus Carlito; species Carlito syrichta. The sequence goes on along the minus strand of NW_007232216.1, from coordinate 46,261 downwards.
CAATGCTGCAATAAACATATGTGTGCAGGTATCTTTTTAATAGAGTGATTTGAGTTCATCCGGGTATATTCCCAGTAGGGAGATTGTGGAGTCATATGGAAGGTCAATTTTTAGAACTTTTAGGAATCACCACACTGTTTTCCACAGAGGCTGCCCTATTTTACACTCCCACCAATAGTATAAAAGTGTTCCCTTTTTGCCACATCCTCTCCAGCATCTGTTGCTTTTTGAGTTATTAATGATGACCACACTGACTGGAGTTAGAGGGTATCTCAGTGTGGTTTTAATTTGCATTTCTTTGATGACTAGTGATGCTACCTTATTCTTTTTTAAATTGTTTAAGTTGGTCTAGATCTTGTGCTTTTCCACATAAAATTTAGAATAAGCTTGTCTAAGTTTGCTGGAATTTTGATAGGAATTGCATGAAACTTACATATCAACTTGGAGACAAGTGACATCTTTCCTATGTTGTCTTCCAATTCATGCATACAATAGATCTCTCCATTTATTTACATTTTCTTTGATTTCATTCACCAGCATTTTGTAGTGTACAAGTCCTATACATATTTTGTTAGTTTACACATAAATATTTCATTTTTATTTTTGAGAAATTATAAACAGTGCTGTATTTTTAATTTTGGCGTTCACATTTTCACTGCTAGTACATAGACATACAACTGATTTTTATATGTCTAACATGCACCCTCCTACCTAGCTGAACTCAATTATTAATTCTGGGAGTTTTCAGTAGATTGCTCAGGATATTTTGTGTAGTAAATTATGTCACTTACATATAAAGACCATTTGATTTTCTTTCTTTCCAACCAATATGTCTTGTATTTCCTTCCATTGTCTTATTGTAGTAGCTACAGCTTATAGAACTTTGCAGATGTTCTTTATCAAGTTGATGAAATTTTCCTCTATTCCTACTTTTCAGAAAGTCTTATCACAAATGAGTGTTGAACTTTTGTCACATGCTTTTTCTTCATCAATTGACATGATCATGTGTTGTTCATCTTTGGTCTGTTAATATGGAGAATACATGTGGTCCATGGGTCAGAAGACTCAGCATAGGAAAGGTAACAAATTAGTATACAGGTTTTATACAATTCCTATCAAAATTTGAGTAAGATAAAAAACAAGCTTTGGTTTTTAATCACCAAAACTTATACTCTGGGATAAATCCCAGGTTGTCATGGAATATAATTTGTGGAATATAATTGTCATGGAATATAATTATGGAATTCTATTTGCTAATATTTTAAGAATTTTTGCTTCTATACTCCTGGAGGGCAATGGTCTGTAGTTTTCTTTTTTGTGCTATCTTATCTGTTCATAAAATGAACTGGAAATGTTCTGTCTTCTTTTAATTTCTGGAAGATTGTGTACAATTGGTGTTAATTATTTTTTTAAAAACATTGGTAAAATTTTCCAGTGCAATCATTTGGATCTGGAGGTTTCCTTTATGGGAGTTCTAAAATTATGACCTAGATTTTATTAATAATTGTGGAGTTAATCAAATTATCTATTTAATATTCAGTGAGTTGTAGTATTTTGCGTTTTTTGAAGAAGTGTTCCATTCCATCTAAGCTGTCAAATTTAAGCCAGAAACAGTGGTATACAACTGTAGTCCCAACTCTTCAAGAAGCTGGGGTGGGAGGATTGCTTAAGCCCAGGAGTTTGAGGCCATACTGGGCAACATAGCAAGACCTATCTCTAGGTCTTTCCCAAAAAATATTAATTGAAAAAGTTGTCAAATTTATGCACAGAGAGTTATTCCCAATATTTCTTTATTGCCCTTTGATATCTGCAAGGTTTGCAGTAATATCCTCTGTTTCATTACTGATACTAGTAGTTTCTGTCCTCCTTCTTTCAAGCTTTGTCAGACTTTATAGAGGTTTGTCTATTTTTTATTTATTTATTTATTTTTGGTCTCTTCAAAGAACCTGCTCTTTGTTTCACTGATTAGCTCTATTGGCTTTCTGCTTTTAATTTCATTGATTTCTACTTTCACCTTTATTAATTCCTTCCTTCTGTTTGTATCTGTTTCATTTTGATCTTCTTTTTCTAGGTTGTATTTGTTTTCTGAGCTGAGGTCTCACTTTGTTGCTCAGGCTGGAGTGCAGTGACACAATCATAGCTCACTGTAGCCTCAACCTCTAGGTTCAGGCGATCCTTCTACCTCAGCCTCTCAAGTAGTTGAGAATACAGGTTTGCATCATCATGCCCAGTTATTTTTATTTTTATTTTTTTGCAGAGATGAGGTCTCGCTGTATCACCTAGGCCCATCTTGACCTTCTGGGCTCAAGAAATTCTCTCACCTCAGTCTCTCAAAGTGCTGGGATTATAGGCATAAGCCACCATGCCCAGCTTTTTTTTCTAGGCTCTTGAACTAGAAGCTTAGTTTATTGATGTGAGACATTTCTTCTTTTCTTATATTTGCATTTAGTGCTAAAAATTCCCTCAAAGCATTGTTTTGCCTGTATCAACAAATTTTGATATGTTGTATTTTCATTCTGTTTAATGTAATTTTTTTTAACTTCCCTTGACTTTTTAAATTTTATCTATGAATTATTTACAAGGGTATTGTTTAGTTTCCCAGTGTTTGGAGATTTTCCTGTTATCTTTCTGCTATTGATTTCTAGTTTGTTTCCATTGTGGTCATAGAATACCCTCTATAATTCCAATTCTTTTTACATTTCTTGATTTTTTTTTAACATCTAAGGAATGGTCTAATTGGTATACAGTCTGTGGGCACTTGAAAAAAATATGTATTCTGTTGTTGTTAGATGTTGATTATATCCTACTGGTTGATTATGTTGTGAATTGTTTTATTTTCTTGCCGATTTTCTATTGGTTGTTGAGAAAGGAGTGCTAAAATCTGCAACTATAATTATGGATTGAAGTATTCCTCTTTTGGGTTCCATCAATCTTTTTTAAGATTGGAAATATAGTTTATTAAAAAAGTAAATTTGAGAGGGGGGGGGAGAGAGAGAGAGAGAGAGAGAGAGAGAGAGAGAAGATTCACCTCCCCAAGGTAGGGAAGGGGACCAAAGCCAGGAAAATGGTCATGGCCATAGCTCAAAGAGCACATGGCCACACCAGAATCTAGTAAGGCAATGGGGTTCTATTAGTTTTTGATTCACATGTTTGGCAGCTCTGCTGCATATTCATTTAGAATGTACTATCTCTTCATGTATTTACCTTTTTATCAAAACTTGCTTTGCTCTGAAATCTGCTTTATCAAATATTAATACAGTCACTTCTTTTTTTGATTAATGTTTTCAAGATTTATATTTTCTATTCTTTTACTTTTAACCTGCTAATTTCATTTTATTTGAAATAAGTTTCTTATAGACAACACACAGATGAGTTGTTTTATTATTATTATTTTTTGATTCAGAGTCTCATTCTCGCCCAGGCTGGAGTCCATTGGCATGCTCCCGGCCACCGCAGCCTTGACCTGCTGGGCTCAGGTGATCTTTCCCCCTCAGCCTTCCAAGTAGCCAAAACTATAGATGCACGCCACCTCGTCTAGCTAATTTTTTTTATTTATTGTAGAGATGAGGTCTCACCATGTTGCCCAGGCTGATCTCGAACCCGTGGGCTCAGGCAATCTTCTCAGTTCGGCATCCCAAAGTGCTGCGATTATAGGCTTGAGCCACTGCACCCAACCAAGTCATGTTTTTGAATCCACTCTGTTAATCTTTATATTTTAATTGGTATATTTTAACCATTTACATATAATGTACTTTTTGATATGTTAGGAATTAAGTCTATCATTTTATTTTACTTTGTTTTCCATTCCTCTCTCCCTTTCCATCTCTTTCCTTCTCTTTCTCTCTTCTCTTACTCTCTCTATTTTGCTTTCGTGTAGGTTACACATTTTTTAAAATTCTGTTCTGATTTAGCTACAGTATTTCTGACTATATGTTTTATATAGCTTGTATTAATATCTCTTTTAGCAGTAACTCTTGATATTAAATAATATAGAGAGATCAGTTGTTCAAAATGGAGCAGTTGTTTATAACTGTCCATTGGTTTTGTCATTTTACCAGTTAAATGAAGTGTAGATCTCTGTCCTCCCATTACATCTCTTTACCTGCCCCATTCATAATTATCTTAAATATTTCCTATACATACACTGAGAACTACTTCAGACAATGTCTGAATTTAGCTTAAACCTTCAAAAATGATTGACAAAATTCAAGAGGTGAAGGAAAATTCATTATATTTACCTTTATTTTTGCATATCATATTACTTCTTTCTTCCTTACATTTCAGATCCCTTCTTTTACCCTTTTATTTCTGTTAGAGAGTTTCCTTTAGTCACTCTTTCAGGAAATGTCTGCAAGTAACAAATTCTCTTAGTTTTTCTGCATCTGACAATATCTGAGTTTTTTTTTCCCCCTGGACAATTCTTTTCTTTCAGCACTTGAGAAATATTGTGCAGTTCCTTTCTTGGCTCATATGATTTTTTTTTTTTTTTAGAAAAAAGGAATCTGCAAATTGTTTTTCCTTTATAGGTAAGGTATCATTTTTCTCTAGTTGTTTTCAATATTTTTTCTATGTCTTTGGTTTTCAGAAGTTATCAATATTATGATGTATTTTGGCATGAATTTCTTTTTATTTTGTTCAGAATCTGTTCAGTTTCTTGCATTTCTACACTTATATCTTTTACCATATCTTTCAGTATGTTTCAGTATGTAGGTAGTCACTATTTTTTATAATACTTCTTAAGCCCCATGCTTTTTCTTCTATCTAGCCTAGACTCCCAATAACAGAAGCTAGACAACTATTAAATCCCATAACGTCACTGCGGATCTATTTATTATTTTTTTTCCTAGTCTATTTTCTCTTTGTTGTCCATTTAGGGTAATTTCTTGTGTTCTATTTTCAATTTCACTTTTCTCTGTTCCCTTCATTCTGCTATTGAATTCACCCGTTGAATTGAAGATTTTTTAACTTGTTTTTGTTTTGTTGTGTTTTGGTTTGGTTTGGTAATTGTACTTTTTAGTTCTAAAATGTCCACTTGTTCTTTTTTAGATTTTCTATTTCTTTGCTAAGACTTTCCTTGCTGAGATGTTCTATATTTTCATTTCTTTCAAGCATATTTATAATTGCTTGTAGAAGTATTTAAATTGTGGTTGCTTTAATATATTTGTCAGATAATTCTAGCATTTCTGTCATCTCTGTTGGCATATATTGTGTCTTTTTTCATTGTTTGAGATATTCCCAGTTCTTGGTACGATGAGTGATTTTTTTTTTTTTGAAACTTGCACAATTTAGGTATTATGTGATATAATGTGACTCTGGACCTTACGTAAACTTTCTATTTTATCTGGCTTCGTCTAACTTTGGTTCAGTAGAGCTGCCTGCTTCCTTACTGCCAGGTTAGAATAGACATCTAGGTTCCCCATTTGGCCTATGTTGACCCTCTGAGAGGAGGGAACCATTCATTACTGGGTAAGAGTGGGAATTCTGGCTTCCCAAAAGGCTTCCACTTAAAACCTCCCTGAATGGAAGGGGTAGAAAAATCTTTGTAGTTTTCCTCATATAGCCTCCACTGACACCATAGAAGGTAGCCTTGCTACTGCTGAGTAGAGAGAGAAGTTCAGGCTCACCATGTGGTCTCAGTTTGGTAGAGGTGAAAGTCCTGGCTCTTTATTTAGCCTTCTCTAACACCACCCTGCCAGGGGAGTTGGAGTGTGTCACTGCAGTCTTGCAAGGGTGGAAGTCTAGGCTCCTTTTTGGGTGACTGGGATGAGGTTACAGTTTTTTCAGTGGTGTTTAGCTAGAGTAGAGCAGTTGTAATCTGGAAGATTTTTGTCTTGCTAGGCTGTCCCTTTTCTGGTCCTCTGGCTAGAAAGAGTTGGTCTTTCTTTAGGCTTTTGTTGTCTGTTGCCTATTAGTGTCTTTGAGTTGCCACTTTCTTCAACTCCAAGTCTGGGATATATAAACCAAAAAGAAAACCTGAGGCACTCTCCATTATGTTGCTTCTTGGGTCTTAAAATGCCGAGCCAGTCTGCCTTTTTCAGAGTCTTCTTATGCTTGTTCTATATATAATATTTCAGGCTGCTAGTCTTACCAGAAGGAACAGAGTAAAGTACATGTATTCTGTCTGTCTGGAAGGAGAAGTTTCCAAAGTTGGTTTGTTTTTTAAGTAAATTCTCCGTTTCAGAAAATAAATCAATTCAAAGATTTCCCAAAATAAAAATATTTTAGCAAATATTTTAATTACATATAGTAAATACATAACTATCCATCTAAAAATTAGAAGATTATCTACCAAGGAATAAAATAAAAATAAGGGTGAATGAAGCAATGAATGGTAGAAAAACTTAAAATGCCACAGAGTTGTTAGAAAATGAATAATTAAAAAAATTCTGAACTCAGCCAAATTGCAATTCATATGTAAAGATAGCAAAAAAAGATTCTAAGATGTGAAAGGGCTCAAACAATATACCATTCACCCATATATCATACTGTACAACAATTTAGTTAAAGGGGCATCATTTATTCTAACAAATGTAAGTTAGCTCAAGAATGAGAAATTCTCAGTTATAAGATTGAGCGTTAATTGCTTTAATGATGATTATATACTGTTCCAATTTTACAGATAAAGTTTATAAATATTCAAAACAGAATGTCCTCTTAATTTTTCCCCAATTACTCTCATATTGCTTTTTACCTCATTAAAATCTTCAGTCCCTTCAACCATCTTTGTTGCCCCCATCAATTCTTTCTTTTCTTTCCAGTTACAGGTCCATGATTCATCATTTCAACATCTCTCTTGACATTGCTCTTTTTTTTCCTACTTCTTGCCTTCTGCTACATCTGCCCAGAAAACCTATGACTTTGGATCAAATTAAATTATTTAACCTGTGACTTGCTTTTGCTAATAAATAAATTATGCATTTTAAAAAGTGTCTAATTTCACTTCTCAAAAGAAAATATATGGGCAACCAACAGACACATGAAAAAGTGCTCAGCCTCACTAATCATCAGAGAAACGCAAATCTAAACCACACTGAGATACTACCTAATCCCAGTAAGAATGGCCATCATTAATAAAACAAAAAACAACAGATGCTGGCAAGGATGTAAAGAAAAGAGAATGCAGCAAGGCTCGGTGGCTCAGCCTCTAATCCCGCACCTTTGGGAGGCTGAGGTGAGTGGATTGCCTGAGCCCGCAGGTTCGAGACCCGCCTGGGC